>NW_016176043.1:0-9538 GCF_001687245.7 Rhagoletis zephyria
TCAGTTCTTGCTTACTTCACAAATTTGTTGGTGAATAGATATGGTATAAGCTCAGTTTTAGTCAGTTTGGTTGGAAAAACCATTAAAAACTTTTGAAGAAAATAACAGCGCATTTCTAGCTAAGATAGTTTAAAGTATATTTGTAAGACAATTGAAAGACAGTAGGCAAGTGAGTTTGAAAGAGTTTATTCATTCTGGAACGAAAGTCTTACAAAAAAGCTCCCTTGCCAACTTTCAGGGTGAAAAGTGCTTTTGCTCGCGTCGCTCCAAAAGCCGCAATGGCTCAGTGAGTTATATAGGCACTACCGTGACATTTGAGGGCTCCGAAGTTCGAGTCGTCGGGCAGCGGAATTTCTTTCTCCTTTTTTCTTTTTTAAGTAATTTAATTTTCTTTTAATTTTTGAGTTTTATTGTTTTATTTTAGATTTTATTATAAAAAAATATTTTTCTTAAATTAAATTTAATATTTAGGAAGTTTTTTAGTTTCGTTAATTTTTATTTATTTATTTTTTTTTAATTGATATTTTTTTCTTTTTTATTATAATTTACTTTGCGTAGTATTTATGGTTTCAAAAGGAAAAATATACATATATATTTTTTAATCTCATTAATATTATTGCTAAAAGATATACAGATAACACGTAGAGTCACTTAGTTTAAACGCTCGAGCTTCTAGTCAAATGTGTTCCAAAATTCTAAAAGAAGGCTCTTTATCAAGAATGTATAGTATTACCAATTATTCTGTACAAATAGCATCCAGCGAACCCTAACTGCGAAAATAACGTGAGCGAAATTTTTTAAAAATTTTATTTTTGATGTAGAAAAGGCTGGTTGAGCATGCAGGAGCATTTCAATATCCCTTGCGTTATTTTCGAGGTTAGGGCTCGATATAATACGAGTGTATACTTAAGTGAACTTCTTATAAACTTCTTCCGTTCAAAAATAGTGATTTAGAAATGAGTTACCTGATTTCAAAACTACAATTCACTTTAATAATAAAACTAAGCAAAAGCTACTCATGACTATGTATTAACCAAACATACAAACAAGTATTGCTCTCTCTCTCTACGGACATATTTATATAAAAAAAAAACACAATAACAAATACATATTTACATTCGTACAAATTTGTGCGTGACGACTGGTTTCCATATAAAAATTAAAAAAATTGCAGATATACATACATACATAGATACTTAAAAATGTTTACTAAAAATCGCTTAGCAGATACAGACCCATATACATTAATATTACTCCGCCAATGTTTCAAATATTCATGTGTAACCTCAAAATATAGCATATAAATTCTTATAACACTACTATACATAACAACTAGAAAATAATAATAAATATTTAAACAAAAATGTGCAGTACAGGACAGATCGTATATGTAGTATTTGTATGTATAGCAGTGACTCAGTACATATGTACTAATTATAAAATACAAAAAAAAAGCAAAATGTGCTACCATATAGTATAAAATATATTTAATAATGCGTAAAAATTTAAAAATCAGGTATCACCTCGTACCTGTACTATAAAGAGAATATTTGTTATACTAATTTCCGACTACGGGTACTTATCGTCTATTAGATAAAATGCTTATATGCATACTTACATACTTATTTACTCTCTTAGTGATTACATACATAAGTACATAAACCTACATACATATATAGAATCAATGTTAGTACATACATGCATACATAGAATAAATATTATTTATTTAAATCAAATATAATTAACTTTAGTAGCGTGATTTCACGATAAATGATAAAAAATCTAATAAACAAATCAAACACCAAAACTTAATAAATATATATTTACATAGTACTAGTATGTGTTTATTTATAGTAATTACTAATTAGATAAATGTTTCTGTATTTGTAGTTGTTAGCATATCAGCTGTTAACGCTAGTAAGTAAACAACTGATTAAACTGATTATTTGTGCGCTTATGTAGATAAATCGCATCTTCCTATTTATATGCCTTTTTCATTCTTCTTATTTTTACTACTTAAAGCCCTTTAGGACAGGCAGGCCCAGCGCAGGGTATGCCTGCTGTAGGCTGTCGATTTAGAAGATGTTATAAGCAATACAACAATATACATACATATATATGTAACGAACTTTCATAGCTAAAAGCACTCGTTTGTATTCCTCTATTAACGAGCCTATTTCCGGTTCTCCGCCGCAGTTCTAGTTTTTTAGTTTTTTTTTACTTTATGCCAAGAAAAAGCATAGTATTTCAAGGCTATTCCCTTTTCAAATAAATTTTTAACAACTCTTAGTAAAAGCATCGGAACTTGCTTTGATCTGTAACGAAACTTCCAGACCATTGTAGCGCTTTATGTGAGCGCGTAATATAAAGTACCTACCCTATTTTCTGTATTAAAATTGTCTATATTTTCATAAAAACTGTTTATATTTGACGTTAAACAACTGCAAAAATAAAATTTAAAACTTAAAATAAGTTTGATTACCGGTCTAAACAATTTTCCTAGAATAAGTTTTTTATATTTATTTAATTTTTAGTTTTATTATATATGTATGTACATACATATACATATGTAAATATATGTATCTTTATATTTAATTTTACTTTATTTTATTCTGTTCTGTTTTATTTTATCTCACATTCATTTTTTCAGCTAATTTAATTTTTTAGAGTTTAGTTTTATTAAAAAATCCGCAACAACTATATACCTATAATTACATAAAAAAATATTAATTAAGGCAACTAAAAAAAAGATCTATTGAAAATGTTGATGACTTCACGGATCGCTTAATCCGCAATATTGTCGTCTGTCAGGGTACAATTTCGATCGGATCAATTGCGCTGTTAATCCGGATTAATGTTGCCGCCAGTCTATGCTATTAGTGAGGTGTGGTTTCTGACGACTTGTTTGTATATATTTTGTATATTTACAAGCGACTATCTATATATAATGGCTCAGTCATACGAGGAATTTAGGGCGATCTGCAGCAGCTTCAGAATTGAGTTACATATACATCAATTTAAAGTGCAAGCGGCAGAGGTTAGTCAAAAATTGTCGGTGGGCTAGGAGATCTCGACCCAAGCCGACAAAAGATTGTAGTGCCAAACAAGGAAAAGAGGAAGTAAAGAAGACAAAAGACTAAGAAAAAAATAAAAGCATTTAAATATTTTCTTAACGTATTCTCAACGTATCTACATATATTCATTACACAATTCATCGTCCCATATATTGGAATAAATTTTTTTCTGCTTTAAATGCTTTTTTCCTAAGTAAGGGCTTTTGTTGTTAAAAGAACAGTTATTTTGAGAAAACTACATCATCCTCCTTTGCCGCTTTTACTTAATTACTATTTTTGGTAACAGTTCACCTGGTTTTTCGCAAAGGTAAAAAGGCTCAAAAAAGTCGAAAGTGAGCAGTTTAATCCACTGGAAACTATTCGCCAATTACATAAGTTTACAGCAAAAATTTAAAAAATAAGTGTATGTAGAATTGCCTGCTGATTCCGAAAATCGAGTTGGTTTTTTTTATAGATAGGTTTTCTTATTATTTGATATTCATCTTTATTACGCTAAAAAAAATTTTTCCACTTAATCACGTATGTCTTACGAAATGAAAGCTAACGAAATTTGACGTAAACCGTTTATATATAACTTTTCGATAGGCCTGGTAGCTTCTGAGGAATTAATTAATCAGTCCTTAAGTACACATCGAGCCGTAACCTCTAAAATAACATAAGCGACATTTTCTTCAAAATTTTCTTTTTGATGCAAAAATATTTCTAGAGCATCTAGATGCATTTCTGCACCAAAATAAAAATTAACAAAAATAAAAATTTAGACTTCAGCAGTCTAGAAAAAAGAGCTCTGATGAGGAGATGTGGTGATCTCCGAAATAGCTGCTATAACTTCTCGCCTTAATATTTGATCTTATCAAGCAGATCCAAAGTCTACAAGTTTAGAATACTTTTTGTTATTGAGTAGGTATATATTCGTTCGAGCTTATTAAATTTTGATGAAAGAAAAGATTTTATTTTGCCAATACTACTTTTTAGTTAACAAGAGTTGAGAATTAAAAGCTAGTTTGTTTAATTAAGTACTATCAGTTGAAATCAGTTGAAGTTACTTAGCGGGTAGGAAATATTAAGTTGGATTAGAACTGTTTTTCGAAAATATATTTCATACTATTATGTAAAATTAGCAAACAAACATTTTCTATAACTACAAAGGTAGTAGAAACTCTTTTACTGATTAGAGAATCGAAGCTGTTTTCAAAAATTCTTATATAGAGACGGATCGTTTACTTTTGTGTATCAGAATGGTAAATTGTAACACCAATATTTTGAAGGGAAGCATATGATATGCAATGTTAACACCTATTTATGTAATATACACATGTATGTAGATCCACAACTAAATATGGATTGAAAAATAAAATAGCCAAATGTAGGTATAATAAACTTCATAAAATTGTGTCAAAATTAAAAAGTAATACCAAAGCAATTACATAAGTTATACAAAATTTACGTGTGCATAATTCTTACGAAGCATATATCCTCAAATATAAATGCAATACGACTGTTATTGAAATTTTACGAAAAATAATTAAATTTTTATTTTAGGCCCAGTGTAAACTAGTTGTAAATTTTGCAACAGTTATTTTAAAAAACGGTGTCTGTTTTTTTAGGTAGTTTGTGTTATATATATATAAATACCACATTTACATAAATATTAAACATACAAAAGTTTGAGCTCTACTTTGTTGTTCAAAAAGGATTTCATTCATTCATTTACCTTTTGGATTTGTGGCCGGAAGTCCCTTTTCACACTGCTCTTCCGACCCGCCCTTGTTCTACCACCACCAACGGGTAGCGCCTCGCATAGAAGTATTTCTCATCCATTCGTAGGACATAGCCTAACCCTCGCTTCTATATCTTAGTTCACCACTCTACAATTCTTATGCCCTTCAGCACATCATTCACAGTCGCGAAAAAGGCTATATATCTTTCTCTCGAGCACTCCAATTGTTACCTCATTAGATGTTTTCATCTTCCACGCATATGCGCTTATATAGGGTGTCAAAGGCCACCTGATCACGCCTTCTAAAATGCCGGTTTAGTCCGGAAGTACGTTAAAAAGACCGGAAGCCCCTTTAAGAATAAAGTTTTCCACAAATGTTTNCCACCTGATCACGCCTTCTAAAATGCCGGTTTAGTCCGGAAGTGGGTTAAAAAGACCGGAAGCCCCTTTAAGAATAAAGTTTTCCACAAATGTTTTGTATCTTTATCCGCAGAATCCGAGATTATGGGAAACACATGTATGTCCCATTTTGCGTTTTTCAATAAACCATAGTTTCCTCCATTTTTAAAAGGGTGGACGGGTGTTCTAGGTCTATCAGGTTCTATCAGAACAGGTATGATGAAAAATTTATAAAGATAGATTCTCTTCTGTCGGTAAATGGTTTAACTGCTCAATTGCCTACTCAGTCCAAAGCAGTAGTTGTTGGCAAGGGCTATTATCCGTTTGATGTCAAGGTAGACACTCTGATTAGTGTTACTACAGGTTGCCAAGTGGACAAAGTTCTCAACTACTACAATTTTAGTAATTTAGTAAACAGTGACAGTTGACTTTTTGTTTGGGGACAGGAGATACAGTGACTCAAACAAATGACCACGTGTTGAGTTTTTTTTAAATATTCTTAATGTTTTTCGAGCTATGAAAAAAGTGTACAAATCCGTGAACAAAAGAAAAAAACAAAATCCCAAAAATCAACGGGATTTTTCAGCCGGTTGAAACTTGCATTACAGTAAAATTGTATGGACTATAAAACTGCATACCTAGAAAT
Organism: Rhagoletis zephyria; assembly: GCF_001687245.7. Classification (NCBI taxonomy): domain Eukaryota; kingdom Metazoa; phylum Arthropoda; class Insecta; order Diptera; family Tephritidae; genus Rhagoletis; species Rhagoletis zephyria. The sequence continues at coordinate 5,840 of NW_016176043.1, forward strand.
GATCAAAAGATTTAAGACTAGAAATTTTTAGAAAATTTTTTGAATTTCCTTAAAATTAAATTCAAATTAAATTTTAATTTATATAGTTTTGGTTAAAGCTTGGAAAATATTTCCTTTTTGGTTGTTGTTGTTTCCGACAGGGTGGGTGTATGATGTATTATGGAACGAATTTCCGTCATCCCTTGTCAAATTTGGTTTGGAGACATAAATAATAAAAATATTTTTACATGTAGAAAAATAACAAAAACAAGTAATTTGTTTAGCAAAAAACAAAACCGACTTCAATTCTCATTTAAAAATTTAAGACTATCGTTAATTTCTTCATGATCCGATGATGGTATTTAAACCAATTGAATGTGGGACCGCCTGTGAGTAACACCTTTAAAAAATTATGAAATCGGTAACGTGGTCCAAAGTTATGCGGTAACATACATAAAAAAATTAAAAAAATATTCCGACCAATTGTTAACCTTTCTCCTTTTTATGAAGTCGGTTAAAGATTAACTCGTAAAACATTATGAATATTATTAAAAAAAAATCAACACGTGGTCACTTGTTTTAGTCCCTATACAGTATATTTTGCTTAGCTGCACATCCTTCTTTGCACGAAAAACTTGTGCACGTAACCGAAAAAGGCACTTAAGCGAATTTTCTTTACTACTTTAATGAGGAAGGTATCCGAATCCCTATGAAACCAAATATTGGCGGAGCACTTACCATGTAGAAATTACTGCAAGCGAAATTTTTACCGAATGTTATCTAATTATCTATATAACTAAATAAATTGATAGCCATTTTCGTTGTTCTGCGAGATGAGCAAAATAAATAAAAGGTTGTAAAATTAGGTAATTGTAGGGCCAGTGCAGGTAAACGTAATACTTTCATTGATAATTGATACTAGTCGCACAATTTTTAAGGCAGGTATCGCCAATGTGCAGGTATGTTGAATGCATCTATCGCAGCAGTTTCCTTATAAATGTTAAAAATAATGCTTTTGATGCGTATTTTTGGGTACGTATCTTCAATGTGCACTTAAGCATAGAGGCAGCGAAGTAAAATATACTGTATTTAGTTTTGGCTCGTTACCACCATCTCTTTGCTTCCCCAGCTATTTTACACCCTTGAAAAAAACGCAACTCTTATTACCCTCTCACGCATAAAGGTGAAGAAATGACAGGATGGGAAGTTGCCTTGTCTCAAACCAATTTTGTTATTAAATGCCTCGGATAGGTTTAGTTTCGAACCTCCACCAAAATTAGGTCTGGTAATTTTGTTCGTTAACTAATGTCCGAGAGTAGTCCACAGGTAATTAAAGGTATTCCTGTCCTTTGCATGGTCAATGCTACTCCAGCCTAGTACCCATATAAATCTAAATAGGAAATAATCTGACACGACCGAAATAAGGTCAGGCGTTTCAATGACAGCTAAGACTGTGAAAAACATGTATGTGGCCTGGAAGGTAGAATTTGTTATACACTTAATATCATGGGACTTTTATGTTCGCAATAGGGATGCTCTATCAGTTCCCAATAAGTCATCTACAGTAGTATAAAGCAGCAGATATCTTTTCGGATGTTATCGCTTGGGATATTCTGTTTTTCCTACTGAACTATTAAGAAGTAGTGTTAGGGTATTCTATTCAGCCGTGGAAATGATAGCTGGAAAAAAAATATATTTTATATAGTTTTGTCAGTTCACTAAAAGTTTAAAAGCATTCAATATTTTCGAAGACTTTTTTCAGTTTAAATACCTACTCTCATAAGTAAAAACATTTTTTTTTTAATCTAAGTAATTCGTGAACATTAATTTTACAATTATAAAAGGAATTATCTCAATCCAAATTAAAGTGAATCCGAAGCATTGTTGCTAAATTGGAGCGCCAAACTTTGAAATTACGAATGTATCCGATGCAGAATAAGCAAAAATACAGAGTCACTTTGTATTACAAACATATTTTTTTGTCGTTTCTTTTTAATCATCTACTATGTGCAGAGGTCGAAATGTGAAGAAATAGTATGCATTATTTTATTCTAGTTACGTTATTGGGGCTCATTTATAGCATTTTTTTTTTCAAATTTCACGTATGTAAATAGAGCCAAAAATGGATTCAGTCATACACACTATCCGATTTTTTACATGTTAAAATTTGTCTTCATTTTCCAATATTGTCATAAACACAGTTTTAGGTTAACAAAACTTAGATAAAATGAAAAATGAGAAAAACAAATTAAGGAAAAGTATATTATTTCCAATTTAATAGTGACATACATACATACATATGTTTATCCAAAAATTAAGTAATGATTATGTGTTTTTTCTTAAGCTGTAATACTAATACAATATTACATAAATAAAAATTTAAAAGAAAATTTCAAATAAAATTCAACGCAAACCCAAGACGCATCCATATAAGGTGGTAGGTACATAGGTTATTGCTTTTTGGCACAGAAGGATGTCAAAACGAAAGAAAATGTGAGATAATTTTACCATTTCGTTTTGCTGGCATCCTGAAGTTACAACATTTTGTCTTGGATGACATTCTGCTGTACTAGTGTAGAGACAAAAATATCATATCAGCTGTTCAAGTAACACCACCTTGTATAGATGCGCCTTGCGCAAACCAATATTGCATATCATTTTCCTCTTTGGTTTTGTATTTTACGTACATATGTAGGTAAGTAGATACTCGAAAAAAGATACAAATCTTTCTCCACTTGGTCTTTTCATCGCAGAGGAGGCCTTCCTCTTGCTCAGGGTATCGAAATTTTTAGTCCCTGCCAACAGCTTGCAGGACTCGTCATAGATTCACAGGCGAACAGTAGTGCTGCAAAACCATCTATGGAACCATCGATGTTATCGATGGGGCCAATGCTTTAGGATTTTTGAAACCGTCGATGGTTTTTTACTTTGCAGTCATAAATATAAAGTTCTTTTTTTATTCACATTAACCTGCGAAAAGCATATTGTTGCCGCGAAACTATTTTATAAGTTAAAGAAAAATTAATAAATACATTGTTTTGTTTTTAACTTTCTTACTTGAACTTTTTTTATTTTAAATTTTATAATGCTCACTCATAGCCTATTGCCATCAAAGGCTTAACTGCAGTTAAGAGGTCAGTGGATCGACTCTCGTTCTGCGTTATTGCGATAAAAATAACATTTTTACACCGCATTTATTTGTAGGATAATTTTATACTATACTAGCAGAGCACCTGACGTCGTTCGGGGTAAACAAATTAAAATACATATAAAACATAGTACAAATATTCACTTCAGCATAAATTAAAGCAGACAAATTATTTTCCTCTGTTTAAATCAAGCATCCTTAGAACCAAATTTTAGCTTTATCGTGCTTCAACTACTAGTGTCAGGTTGACCGAGCCACTCCGTTCTGATACAGAATTCGAAAGAATTTTGAGAATAAGTATGGATGGCGCTGACAAATATATGTATTTCTGAGCCTACAACACAATAAACAATAAAATTCTTCGCCGTTTAGAGGCAACTGATATTCGTAAGTCAGGAGTGAGATTATCAGCTAAAGATCGTTGCTGGAAAGACTATTTCATGCTAGACTTACTCAGAGCTATCACTGAATCTATTGTATAAAATCTACGAATTCGAATGATTTGTATGAATACGAAAAAATTACTATCAATGAATCGGAGTGAAGGCGAAAATGTCATTGCCAGCTCCTAA
>NW_016176044.1:0-9535 GCF_001687245.7 Rhagoletis zephyria
TTTGGATTAACGGTTGCTTTGTTGGCATTATTGCTACCGTTACCGTTGTACATTTTTAGCTTTAGCCATTGTTGGGCAGCTTCGCAACACAGCTTCCTTGTTTGTTCCGATGTCTTCGGCGGCGATTGCTGATTGCTGTTGTTGTTTATATTGCCGGTTTTCCTGCAAGTTGCTGTTTACGGTTGCCGCTGCTGCTGTTGACGCTACTACGAGGAAAAATGACGCACATTAAGCATAAATGATATTTAGTCATTTTGAAAATGGGAAAACGTGATCCGCATAAATTTCCAACAAATCCACTTGTCTGTATACATACATATACATAAAGTAGAAGACAACAGCAGTAAAAATAGGCAACAACATTGTAGCAACTATTAGGGAAGCAACGCATACATATAAGTACATAGGGTAACTCTACTATCTATCTGCTTACGCTTACCTACAGATGTGTAAATATGATGCTGTTATCTTTAGGTGCCACCACTCGTGCCCATCCACCCTAATAAATACGTATGGCTGTGTGTATGTACATACATTGCCAGCCGCTGTTACCCGCTCACTGAATCGTAGTGTGTGGCTTTGTGGCATCCGACACCTGCCTGAATGGGTGGGCAATTGATGCTCATTTACATTGTCTCTGGTATAATGTCTATGCAGCAGTTTGGCAAAAATTGCTAGCCGCCCGCCCGGCCGACCGACCGACCGACCGCCCACTTGCCTGCCTGCGACTTGACTGGCGCTTGTGCTTGCTCTCTAATGAAACGTAACGAAAAGTGTATAAAATTTCCAAATTTGCTTGCAATTTCAATGTTTAGTGCAATAACATTAAAATTTAATTAAAATGTACGGAAATTAGTGCTGCTATTAGACTTAGCATAAATCTCTTTGTAATAATGTACACTCGTCGTGAACGTATTCATTCAACTAAATGTTTGTATGTACATATATGTATGTATGGGTATGTATGTACGTGAGTATATATTTTTATGGATGTTGAAATAGTTTCCTATTGCTGCTCTTTTAACGGCCGACAATTGGAAAAGTTATTTCTACACTCTAAAAAGTTTTGCATGCACTACTACTGAAAAAACTAAATGCATAAGATTTACACATGAAATGTTTAAAATTGCAAATATTTTGATAGTAAAAATACATTTTCTACTAATAATACACATTAAGTGCTCATATTTACTGAATTTTAAATATTTTATGTGTAATTTTGCCCTACGCGACAAACTTGGTATGTAAAAGTAAACAGACAGGGTTTAATTATGCACACGTTAGGACAGGAAACTGGTTACTTTTCTTTATATGTACAGTGTACCCCTTCCCTTCCCTTCCCTTCCCTTCCCTTCCCTTCCCTTCCCTTCCAAATTCACATTTAAAAGTTTTTTTGGGCAAACACGTTGCAAGCCTAATTTCCTAATAAAAAAAAAATCTTAAAGTTTCCAAAAGATTTCACAAAATTTGTTAAAATGTAAATATGTAGTACATTAAAGTGAGTTCAAGCACAGACAGCGAGCTGCTCTACCTACTTACATATGTACCATTTAAAGCTCTTGAAAGCTCGAACCCAGACTCGTTCATACACTGACGGAACAAAGTATTGGCACAGCAAATTTTTCACAATATATGCAACAATTTTTATTCTAATATTTTTCCGCCAATTTTGTATAAAAATATGGTCCATTCCACAATAAAGAACATAAAAATATATTTCCTAAACTTTGTGCAAAACTCGCGAAAACTCAGCAAATTTTTTCAGATTTTTTAGAATTTTTTTGAGCATGCAGTTTTGCATCCCATTAAATGCTAGTAACAAAAATGCAAGTTCGCAGTTGGGCAAAAATTGCATTGGTTTTTGAGATTTTTTTTTTGTTGAAGGTATTTTGCATTTTTTCCATATAAAGTATTTTCATTAAAGAATTTTTTATGGAAGACTGCGGGAAAAAAAATTTCCAAAAAACAACGGTAATTCCTAGCTACTTAAAACTTGTAAAAACTTGTGTAAAAATTTATTGGGCGACAAATCTGCATATAAAAAAAATTCTAAAAAATCTGAATACAATTTTGAAAATATTCATGAAAATTTGCTGAATTTTCGCGAGTTTTGCACAAAGCTTAGGAATTATATTTTTATGGTTTTTGTTGCAGTATGAACCGTTTTTCTATACAAAATTTGCGGAAAAATATTAGAATAAAAATTGTTGCACATATTGTGAAAAATTTTCTTTGCCAATACTTTGTTTCGGCAGTGGAAAAAATAAAACCAAATTTCCTTTAGCGCAAATTTTAAACCTTTTATGTGTTAACTGTGATATTGTGGACATTGTGTTTAGAATGCAACAAACAAATTTGAAATTTGTTCTACGCCACACAGATAAGTAAAAGTAAACAAGCAGTGTTTAATTTAATTAAAACGGTGTGTAAATTTGCATTCTGTAAAAGAGAAACCTATCACGCCTATCACACAAATTTAAACAAACATTTTTTTAAATGTATTATACCCATAAAAATCCATATTAATTTATCTTTTTTACTCAATGAAATAACTAAATTAAAACTACATTTAGTAAGTACCATTTATTTTAAGCTTAACAAATGCGAACATAGTTTAGTTTGAACTGAGGAGGAGGCGTCTTCTCCATGCGGTTAAATCAAATGATTTTTTTTTTTTGGTATAGCAAGCCAATATCATCAATTGCTTGAGTAGGATCCTAGGTGGCGTCGTGGTCTGTTTTCTCAGCTCCTCCCTTAACAACGGCTTATCCATTTTTTGGAGTTTCGCATTGGCGCAGAGCAAATAAATAGCTTTGCCAAATTGAATCTCTATGTACCCGTGGTCCGCGAGCGAATCTTTCCTCAGGACTCTCCATTTTAGGACTAACTACCCTAACGAAGAGTTAGATAGGGTAAAATCAATCACTTCCTATCTTGTGGGCGTAACAAATGTTGGCTTAGTGCCTACATTCAAGAAGCACAGCCCACTTGACAGAATATACCCGAAAAGCCGATCTTCTCTCGTGTTGCATTTGCTGCTGCCCCAGATTTTATTCAAGGCATCAGCATCGCAACAAAGGATCAACCCGACGTTCCGATTCTCGCAGTATTCGACAAAACTCGCCGCCTTCCCCGGAGGTGGCGGAAACAGAGAACCTTATGGAAAATACGCGGAGGCAATAATGAAGTGTTTCCACCTGTTTTCCCCTGACATCAGAACTGTGCAAGTTTGGGAAGTGGGAAGACACTACAAGACATGCTCTCGGTCTTACCGAGTTAAAGACTACTAAAGGACTTACACGGATTCAAAAAGAAAAAAACACGCCGGGTGCCCTATTTTAATTGTTTATCTTTTGAAAAATATTGGAGCTATTTCTTATGGAGTAGGAGGCTATTCGCAGATCAAGCATTTTGTACAAAAAAAGTTGAAATGTTTACAATGTAATTTTCGCAACAACTTAGAGCTAAAGGCTTAGTGCTTTTAAAGACCTCATTGTGTTAAGGGAAGTGTATCGAGTGCGGGTTTGGAAAAACTGATAGAATTTTACACACCCCGTGTCATAATTATAAGTGCACCATATATCGACAAATACAAATTTTGTTTGTTGATTTTTTTATTTTAATTATGTTTTTTTTATAAAAACATACATAGTTAATTCTTTAACAAAAACCATTAAAAATCCAAGTTTTAAACTTTGTGCAACATTAAAAAAAAATTCAACAAACTTTCGTAAACCTTTCTTGGAAAGATTTTGGGTAAGCATTTTTGTAGCCCATCCGATTCTGGTGCAATAAAGTGCAAGTTCTTGAGTAGAAAAATTTAAAGAATACATTGGGAACATGCAGCATTTTGTAGCCAGTTATTTAAACAATCAGCAGCCTCATTCGATGCCTGAACGTATAACATAAAAGTCTACATAGCTTGTTCAATATTTTCTCACTACACACTCTGCTTTAAAGTTATCCTCTTTAAACATTCATTGCCAAGACTTTTCACATGTCCAAGGCCATATTATGATAGTTGATACTAACTCAGTTCCTGTTCTTCCTATCAGCAGCCGTACTGCGGCCGTAGAGCCTTCGAGCCTACAGTGACAAGATACCCAGCGCAGCATAGCCAACTCCGCCTTTTAAAAGCAAAATCTGAAGAGTGGTATACGAAGGTCATTAAATATTCGATTGAAAAATCGAGGATATAATTCCAAATGGCACCTTCAAAAACTACGATTACACAACTGACGCATTTCTAACTGAAAAAAAAAACAAAGAAAATTTGGCGCATTGCTAAAGAAGGCAACCCCTAAATATACATATAACTTACTTTTCCAATCCATCTTATAAGCGCCAGTTTAAAAATCTAGGTATCTCTATTTATATTTTTTTAACATAAAACTTCCTGTCGAAGGCAGATTTTCCCCCCGTCAATACGACAGAAATTCCGCAACCACATGTCATACACAGTCTCAGATGCAACAAAGCATCAAGATATACTCATCTAAGTAGGCTAAAGTAAAGAGGACAGATGGGAGATAACGATCTTTTTTCATTGTTACTTCTCTTAAAAATTTTGTTTCATATAAAATAACGACATCACTGTAATCGCTACTAAGCGCTGCTTCACACTCGTGCGCTTCTCTATAAATTTCATTGATGTCTGTCAGACACGATCGAGCAAATCGCAGGCAATCAAATCTTCTTTCTAATGAGCAACATGTTTCTGCCGACATGTGTACATAAATTTCTTTTCAACAATTACAAAATTGTATACCTACCTATGGATTTATGTATATATATACATTAGGGTGGTCCTTAAAATATCAAACGACAAATTTTTTTCGGTCTCACCCCCTCAATCGGTAATACTACGGTCATAGATATCACATATAAATTTTGGTCCCGATTGGAGTCGGTTTAGATGTCTTCAAAGGGTAATATGAACTTTGCCTCGTGTGCGCCACGCCTTAACCTATGGCCTATGAGGACCAAAATTTATATGTGATATCTTCGACTATAGTAGAATCGATTTTTGGGATCAGATGAAAAAAAAATTATTTTAATTTTTTTAGTCTCCATAGAGGAATGATTCCTCAGGAATCTGAACTTTGCCTCGTGTGCGACACGCCTTAACCTAAGACCAAGATTTATATGTGATATCGTCGACTATAGTAGCATCGATGTAGGGCTTGAGGCTTAGGAAATCTAATCTAAAGAAATTTGCTTTCTACATTTAAGGATCACCCTAATATACATACATACCTTTAAGCATAAGTTAATGCCCAATATCGTCAGCTACCTGTTCGATGCACAGTCGGAGTGCCTAATTTTGACAGCAAGCAGTTGAAATGCGTCCAAAGCACATAAAAAAACAGGTTCTGCATAAGAAAAATCCACATTAGATGCACACATAATTATCTGAAAAAAAAAATATAAAAAAATAAAGAAATAAAAAACCATAGAAAAATGAACTTGTTATTGCCATTGTTGTGTCCACAATACCCAAAATTTATAAATTTCTTTCCTCACCTTCGCACCAACACACGAAAATTACTCAATTCGATTTAGTGCTGCAGATAACGTTCGTTGTTGTTGGTGTTTGTGCTAAGGCCGGTGTTGATGTCGGTTTTCGTTTTTATTGTTTTTTTTTTTCTTCAACCTTAAATTTCCCAACGCAGCGCGCACAGTGCACCCTTGGACTATAATTTTCTTGTGCAGCTGATAATTCCAATAATGCTGCCGCTGCGGCTGCGGCTGCTGCTGTTTCCGCTGCCATGGCTGACTGGCCCTGCACCTTTTGGTTGATTGAGATGTACTTCGTTATCTATTGAAAGGCTAAACGAGTCTGCCGACCGGCCGGCCAGGCCAATAAGTACACAGGCAGGCGGACATGTCTGAGCTCCATAGTTGGTCGACTGGTTGTTTTGTTGTCTCGACAATAAAAAACGAAACTCCAACAGCTTTATTAGTTGGATTAGAATATATGTACATATGTATGTCTATATATAATTCACGAGTCATTGCGTGAATCCTCTTATACATGCATACATACATACATATCTGGTAATGAATGCATTTTTAATAAGCAACTGTCTGTCTGTATATTTTTTTTTTTATAGTCACGAATATTTACATATGTAAAAGATAGTCGCCGTTTATTGCATCATTGGAATTTACTCACAGACTGAATCAAATATTAAATAAGGTCAAAACTCAACATGAATACGAGATGCAGTAAATAGCAATGAATTGTTTTTCTTTATGTACTCGTACAGCTTCTTGTAATGAAATCGAAATTGAATAACAAAGCAATACGTACATACATATGTATGTATGTCTGTATGCATGTAACTGCACGCACATGTGTATTCCGGTGCATGAGAATATTTCACCCATAATGAAATTATATTTTCATGATAACCGCAAGACTTAAAGTAGCTCAAAGAACTAAATATTCTCGATTTTCCCGCATTTAGTTATGCTTCTGTGAGCTCGAATTGCGCACATTTACACTTACTTTTATTTTTAATATACATACATACATACGTTTGTGTTTTACGCTTAGCATCCTGCATGCTATAGGTACAATTGTTTTTCCAGCATGCCAAGCACGTCTAGAGTAGATAATATTCGTTTAAGTATCGATGACTCAAGTGAAAATAAAAACGTGCTGGCATTTTACTAATGCAGCGGAGACTTCGATATGTGTGTGTACATAATATGCATTAGCATATAAACATACATATATGTATGTATGTATAAGGGCCACAATCCATGTCGTATCGATCAACGGTTGGAATCGAACATTTTCGATTTGTATTAATTTTGGTCAGAAATTTTCTTTTATCATATAAAGTAGTTTAGTCAAAAGAAAAAGCTTCATTTTTAAAAATTTTTTTTTTCGAAAATTTTTTTTTTGTAAAGTAAAATAAGTTATGTTGTTAACAATTCTTGATTATTTTTAGTTAAGTTTGCAATACTTTTTTTTTCAAAGTTCAAAAATTCACATCTTCAAAATAAAACACCTTCTTCAAAACTTCCGTATCTTTTAAAACATGAAATCCTAAAATTTTTATATCATTTGAATTTGTTTTAATATATATTTTTTTTGTGTAGCCCTCTGTGATAATTTTTGTGATATTCAAAAAATAAAATTTGCAAAGTCCGGAAAATTGTGAGATTTCGAACTTACGAAAAAGTTTTATTTTTTTCATTTGGTAGAAATTAATTTTTTTTTTACAATAATGTGGAAAATCATATGCCAAAAGTGAAAAAAACTAAGCTTTTTTAAATCATCTACTTATCTGGCCGTAATTAGTTTTGTCCAGAAAAATAGGCATTTAGACCATAGTGCATTGGTCGATTTGACATGGATTGACCGCAGCTGCATATGTATGTGTGTACTTATGTATATAAAATACTTAGCAATTTGTTGAGTAAACTTATGAATGCAAATATTTTCATACAGGCTAGGCCGGTCTTGGAGTCAAAAGGTCAACAGCCTTTAGCTGCTTATAGAGCTAATGGCCCATTATTTCTCTTTGGCATATTTACTATGCTTCTTTCACTTTAGTTTTCTATACTATACACATGGGAGCTTTAATCCAAGTCTCTTTTTAGTTCTTGGATTTACGCTTATACCTAACGGGTGCTCTGCCTAGCTAGAAGGACATACATTTATAAAGCGAACCGCTTGAACCCCTTCAGACGTCCGTTTGCAGCCACGCCTTATGTTTAAGAGATGCTACAGACTTCAGTAGACCCTATTTTTAATGAAACCTTACATATAAAAATTGCTACGACGATTTGAGCCCGATTTTTGAATTTTTATTTGTTTATATTACATTTTTTTTGTGCAAAGTGCGAAAACGTAGCAATTTTGAAAAAAAAAATCGTTTTTCCTTTTCCAGTTAATAAATGTTATAAAATTTCTGGGTTCCCACCAAAAGAACAAAATTTCGCAAATAAACAATTTGAAATGTTATAAAAAAAAATTGTCAGCAAAATTCATAAAGTTGGTTTTGAATTTAGTTTAGTTCATGAAATGAAAATAAAATCGCAGGATTCCGCCAAAACGAAAAAATTAAAAAAAAAATTTATTAGCAAAAATAAATTTCACCGAAATTTAAATTTTTTATGTTTTTAGAAAAATTTTTGGGTATGCAATTTTTTAGATCTATAAATGTTATTACAATAACATATACGAGACAAATAGATCGCCTTTTATATCCCACTTAGCATGTTGATGTGCTCGAAATGCTAGCGAAAGAAATTATTAATAATCATCGCCAACTTTTTGCCGTTTGCAACTTGCAGCTAATCTTATAAGCTGTCATTCAAAAAAAAAAAAATATTAAATTGGTTGAAAAATGAACGCTCCAGTGAGTTATGGCCGGTAAATGGCAGTTTTGAACCACTGTAAAGTGTTGCCACTCACTAAATTTTTTTTGTAGCCAAACATGGAAAATCTGACTGAAACGGATCAAATTTTTTTTTAAGCCTTCACTGTGATGGGAACGGGACTAATTGCATTCATTAAAAGAGGTCAGAATATGAATTAATACCAAAGCACTTGTAAAATTTATATATTGATTAATTAATAATTAGAGAATGCCATTTGTTTTAATATTTGTATTTTATAAATTTTAAATTCAGTCCTTTTTTAATATAGCGCTTATCAAAATAAATATAAATTCACCATATATTGACAACCATTTACCTAAGTCAAGGATGAAAATTGTGTAAAAAATTTCAAAAAAAATTATTAAAGTTTTAATAAAATTTTGGTAAGCAATTTTATAGCAAATTAACTTTTAATATTATAAAGTACGAGTGAAGTGCTTTTTAATATTTTTGTGCAGTTGTAATATTCAGTGAAGGTAAAAAAAGTGCAATAAAGCTATGAACACAATCATATTTTTTATATTTAAAGTTTTCGTTTCCGAGTTGCTGTTTTTTTTTAGTTAGGAAAAAATTTTTTGAAGCACTGAAATGCATTTTAGAACAATTGACTACTATTGGCTTATGTAGTATGCCTACAATTGTAGCCAAATGGCAACGCTGCTCCTAATAAAGGCAATGTACATACATATAACATATTTATATAGTTATGTATAACCATATTAAGGGCTCAATAAGTGTTCATGGATGCATTTGCAATTTCACAGTAGTTAAGCTAACAACCAACAAAGGAGTTTATAAAAACATACTCCAAACTAAATATGCATGCAGGTATTGTATATATGTAGGTATCTATGTATGTAGTACAATTGTAAATATAAGCAACTCAATGCTGCAACTGTCGCATTTAATTAAGATGATAAAGTTCTGAAAAAGCTTTATCAACAAATATTTATAACAAAAACTTTTAATTGAAACACTTAGCTCTTGCAAATATGTACATACACATACATACAAGCACACAAATATAGATATATTTTCGCATGGACACTCTTTTTTGATAAAACCTCATATTTGCACTGCACAAAAATAAATAACTGAACGAAATAAATAGAATAGAAACCAAAAAAAAAAAAAAAAA
>NW_016176045.1:0-4996 GCF_001687245.7 Rhagoletis zephyria
GCTCTTCGGTTTATCGTATCTACTCTATGTACTGTACTTTGGTTGGGTGCGAAGATTTCTATTGATGTTTACCTGCCCTGCCTTTGCGTACATTTGAAGTAGCCGAAAATGAGGAGGATAAAAGATTTTGAAATTAATCTGTACATTTATTATTTCTTACTCGAATTAGCACAATCAAATGTCATAAGTTTGCAATATATGTTCTTAGCGTTTGATAAGGCCTTGTGAAGCTGATGAGCCGCAGAAGATGGTATGCAGCTCTTGAAGGTCTTAGCATCTTTAAATAATGCCAAGAAATATTTTTACTTCCGTCTGTTCTAAACGCCCTGTAAGTTTCGCTGCCTCTTGAGTGCGCATATAAGTCCCCAGATCTCAGATTTTAAAATATTTTCTGAAACAATTCCGTCATTGGCTAAAAAATCCTTTCGCGCTATATTTAAGGTCCCACGAAAGGATTGAAGTCCCTTTTAACTTCAGCTCGTTGGCGACTTTGTTCACATATTATTTTACTTGTTTTTGTTTTTATTGAACGAGCTGTGAAAATCTTATGTATCTAATTAATAAAAATGTGATTATTTTTAAATAGGTGGCAACCCCACTGAAAAAATTAATGCTTTTTGCACATCCGGAGCCCATGTCCCTTCACTTGATACCTAATTTTTTTGGTCCAACGAACAGTGAAGATCTCATAATTTTTAATAAGGTGGCAACCCTACTCAAAAAATAACACATTATTGAACATCTATAGGCCAAGCGCTTTCATTTGACATTTTACTTTTTGCAATTCTACGCAAGGATCTTATATCTTTTTAGACAGGTGACAAGCTTATAGAAATGCTTAGCACTAAAGATAATACCCATATCGATACAGAATATTTAAAACAAAGTCTCATCCGTTCAGTAGCTTTCGAGATTAGCGTCTTAGCTTTGCTTTGTACTACGTAAGGATAAGATAGTAATTTTAAATAGGTGGCAACCCTACTAAAAATTAAAGTTTTCGTACATACGAAGGCATTTTCATTTAGTATATAATTTTTTTATCCAACGAACGGTGAATATCTTAAAGTTTTTAAACAGGTGGCAACCCTACTAAAAAAAATACATTTTTACACATCTACAGGCTAAGTCTTCATTTGACAGTGACGGCGTAGAGCTGATGCCTACGCTTATTAGGATTGAATATAGCAATTTTCTTAACAGGTGGCAACCCTATTAAAAAATAAGACGTTCGTGCTTTTCTAGTGGCTCCTGTAAAGAAGAGCATACTTTCAACAATGTGGTATCGTCACGAATACGTAGTTTCAACCCTTTAGAGGTTATAACGCCTTAAATCAAAATATATCAAGAGCTACATGGCAGAGATTTCGCTCAATAAACGCCGCTATAGTCCGGATCCCATGTTCACCAAATAAGTCTTCTACAGGCCCACATGGCCCAGTGGCTTTTGAAACTTACAACAAGTCTCTTAACAAGTGCCTTTAACGAGCTCGATTTTTTAGGGAACACTACTTCCAAAAAGCGGACATTTAGACTTTGCTTCGCTGGGGAGGCTGAGAGGGATTTTCAAAAGACAATCTTTCGGTCTTGATATAAGGAGCGAGGAAAGAGACAACTTAAATCAATAGAACGCTTAAACGAAAACAAGGAATAAAGCTGCCAGCCATTTACTTGAAATTTTGGGGGCGTATGAGTCAAACGGACTCCAGATACGGATTCAGCGGGTCAAAATAGATGTCGGTAGGTGGGTCTTACTAAATGCGCAGACCACATTTTTGTGTGCCAGTGTTACCAAAGGGAATAAGTCAGCATTTTTTCGATATAACAATTTTGATGTAGTTCGATTCGTTCAAGGAGCTCGGTCGAACTGCATTAAATTTGCCATATAAAAGAATTGCTGAATTACTTCCTTTGGTAATTGAGCGATTCAAATATAGCGTTATGTATGTATGTACATATTAAAATAAAATCCTCCAGTATTGGTATGGAAAATAAATCTGTAGACCAGTAGTGAAAACATAAAGAAAAAACTAAAATAAAATATTAAGATAAGGATATCGAACAAAGTTTTAACTTTGAACAGAGTAGCCACCTAATAACATTTTTTATTTCATATTTTGCGTACGTCAAAAAAAAAGTTTGGTATCTTACCAATTCTATTTAAACATAAATTTTAGTAGAAGTACTTTAAACAGGGTTGCCACGTTGTCGAGTTCTGTGGTGGTAACAAAAATTTTATAATCAACAACTAAAGTTCCGAGATCTGTTTTTGTTTATAGAATTTTTTAATTATTTAATTTTTTCGGTAACAAAACGTTCGGTAACTGTAATGGTAATTTTGTAAAGTGTTTCAAATATGTGGAAATTACCAAAGTATTGCCTTAGTTTTACTAGAGTTGACATTTAAAAAAAATTAATTAGTTTGCTGGAATTTTAGAGGGTAATGTGTGCCAACAGAAGTCTGGTACTAAGAACCTGGAGCGCACACATACTCGTATACATAGACATAAACATGCAGGCACATGCATGCTTTAGAATAATTGATAAATATCATTAAAATGGATCGAATAAAGCCCAATTAGTTACTGGTTGTATGTATTACAAATTAAGCTGTATCATGCACTTAAATTCCAAACTTAGCTACACTTATTTACTTGCATCATAATTTCTTTAACACATTGCAACTAATAGCACACATCATCAAAATATCGAATGACCAACCAATCCACTCAACAACATTGAAAAGTACACACCAGTGTTGCCAGTTTGCGGGATTTCCCCCAGATTTTCGGGATCTTATGACTAAAAAGGGCGAATGGGATTTTCTGACGAAAAACGGGATTTTTGTCATTCCATACCAAGCAATAAAATTTAGTTACTGATAAATAAGAAAAAGCTGCCATACTCTGTGGTAAAATAATGCCTTTCATATGAATTTTATCAGCGGAACGTCATTCACTTGAAATGAATTTTAATAGCAATTTTATGAGTTATCCAAAATTAATTTGAATATCTTAAGTTTCTAGATTCTGAACTGGTTTTAAACGATTAATGCAAAAATATTTCGAGTGATTCTATTTTACGATGTTACACTGATCATGAACATTTTCATTTGATTTTGAACTATTTCACAGAAAATTTGAATCAGTTGGATTGGATTTACTTTTAGGTGTCAGTAGTTCGTCTAGTTGACCTTAAAATTTTTGCGCAGAGCCGCATGCGTTTTGACATATCTATGTTTGTACATGCTTGTGTTTTTTCGTCCGAAAGCATTTTATATATAATACATACATATAGCGCGGGATTTCTATTATAACTTTAGTAAAAAACGGGATTTAGGTTATATTTAAACGGGATTTTATTAAACCTGTTACTGGCAACACTGGTACACACTACTGCATCCACTTATCTTCAACCATAAAACTATAAATAAATATACAAAAATCCGAGTATCCATTGCTGTTCGCTGCTCTCACAACGATGGTTTGTGTGACACCCAGTACCTCTCTCCACTCACAATCAGCATAGCTTATGCGTTTGTCAAATTTTACGGATATGTTTTGTCAGCACTCAGAATTCATCTTTTATTTGGCACTATTTGTTTTTCATTCGCAAATGGCTACTGGACAAAAGCATCGTCAAATGTTTATCACGCGGGTGCGAGTATATAATTTCAGTGAGTGATGTTGTTAGCTTTGTTGGTCTTGCCTCCAAAATATATAATCAGAGTCAAAAGTTAGTATCCAGCTTGTTCCAATACAAAATTCACAATAATTTACATGTAACAATTTTTTCATATTTTTTTATGAAAATAAAGTTCATTCAATAACGTAAAGCATCATAAAGTACATAAATAAAATTCACAAAAATTCATATAAATTTCAAACTATTCAATTTTGTTAAGAACTTTTAGAAAATATTCAGGTATGTAGCCCATTCAATTGTAGTATGATAAAGTGCAAGTTTCAACTTTCAAGTAGCTAAATATTAACGTTGATTTATGAGAATTATTTTAATGAGGTTGTTGCGCATTTTCCACATAAAAGAAAAAAATCTAAAAATCAATGGTAATTTGTAGAAAGTTGAAACATTCACTTTATTATACTAAAATTAAATGGGATAAAAAACAACATACTCGAAAATTTCCTAAAAATTCTAAACAAAAATGAAATTTTAATGAATTTTTGTGAATTTTACTTATTTAAGTTTATGGTTATGGTTATGGTTGAATGAACTTTATGTTCTTAAAATATTATGAAAAAATTATTTCATGGAAATAATTGTGAATATTATATTAGAACAAGTCGTATACTAACTTTTGCCTCAGACTGTATATATATGTATGTACATGGTTAGTTGTCAGCTTCTCAGTTTTCAATCTCAACTGATGTATCCATCAACTAAGCTGCTGTTGTTTTCCATACACAATTTTTGTACATTTTATGCATTCCGCATTTTGCATTTCGCTTTTTCGTTTGCTTGTGCGTGTACATATTTATTTATGTTTACCATTGTATTTTATGCAAAAAGCTAGGAAAATATCAAATTTTATTCAATATTTATTTTGCTATTTCGTTGATGGGTATTTTTGTGTTTTCCAGTCGGAGTTGATACAATTTGCACTTTATTTTATTTGTGTGAGTTTCCATTGTTTTCGGGCTTTTCGGTTTTGTGTAAATAAAATATCACAATATATTTCACAAATTTTATGTTTGCTAAAAGCTTGAGGCAAAAATGAGTTGCACAATTTTTGGGAAGCCATTTGTTTTTTTTATTATCAAGTGTGTATTTAATCTAAATTTCATTTTTAGATGAATGAAAGTATTTATTAAAAGTGATGTTTTGATTAAATGTGAATAGTTAGGAAAAATTTTAGGTACGAAAATAATAAACATTTTAAAACAGAACATTATTTCTGATTAGTATCGTTACTTTTATGTTATTAAATAGAGGATACTACGGATTCACAACCTGGTTAACTACATATATGCGTAAAATT
>NW_016176045.1:6329-9534 GCF_001687245.7 Rhagoletis zephyria
TTGTGTGACACCCAGTACCTCTCTCCACTCACAATCAGCATAGCTTATGCGTTTGTCAAATTTTACGGATATGTTTTGTCAGCACTCAGAATTCATCTTTTATTTGGCACTATTTGTTTTTCATTCGCAAATGGCTACTGGACAACAGCATCGTCAAATGTTTATCACGCGGGTGCGAGTATATAATTTCAGTGAGTGATGTTGGTAGCTTTGTTGGTCTTGCCTCCAAAATATATAATCAGAGTCAAAAGTTAGTATCCAGCTTGTTCCAGTATAAAATTCACACTAATTTTCATGTAACAGTTTTTTTCATATTTTTTTATGAAAATAAAGTTCATTCAATAACGTAAAGCATCATAAAGTACTTAAATAAAATTCACAAAAATTCATATAAATTTCAAACTATTAAATTTTGTTCAGAACTTGTAGAAAATTTTCAGGTATGTAGTTTTATAGCCCATTCAATTGTAGTATGATAAAGTGCAAGTTTCAACATTCAATTAGCTAAATATTAACGTTGATTTATGAGAATTTTTTTTAAGGAGGTTGTTGCGCATTTTCCACATAAAAGAAAAAAATCTAAAAATCAATGGTAATTTGTAGAAAGTTGAAACATTCACTACATTATACTAAAATTAAATGGGATAAAAAACAACATATTAAAAAATTTCCTAAAAATTCTAAACAAAATTTAAATTTATATGAATTTTTGTGAATTTTACTTATTTAGGTTATGGTTATGGTTATGGTTGAATGAACTTTATGTTATAAAATATTATGAAAAAATTATTTCATGCAAATAATTGTGAATATGATATTAGAAAAAGTCGTATACTAACTTTTGCCTCAGACCGTATATATATATATGTACATGGTTAGTTGTCAGCTTCTCAGTTTTCAATCTCAACTGATGTATCCATCAACTAAGCTGCTGTTGTTTTCCACACAAAATTTTTGTACATTTTATGCATTCCGCATTTTGCATTTCGCTTATTCGTTTGCTTGTGCGTGTACATATTTATTTATGTTTACCATTGTATTTTATGCAAAAAGCTAGGAAAATATCAAATTTTATTCAATATTTATTTTGCTATTTCGTTGATGGGTATTTTTGTGTTTTCCAGTCGGAGTTGATACAATTTGCACTTTACTTTATTTGTGTGAGTTTCCTTTGTTTTCGGGCTTTTCGGTTTTGTGTAAATAAAATATCACAATATATTTCACAAATTTTATGTTTGCTAAAAGCTAAAAGCAAAAATAAGTTGCACAATTTTTGGGAAGCCATTTGTTTTTTTTATTATCAAGTGTGTATTTAATCTAAATTTCATTTTTAGATGAATGAAAGTATTTATTAAAAGTGATGTTTTGATTAAATGTGAATAGTTAGGAAAAATTTTAGGTACGAAAATAATAAACATTTTAAAACAGAACATTATTTCTGATTAGTATCGTTACTTTTATGTTATTAAATAGAGGATACTACGGATTCACAACCTGGTTAACTACATATATGCGTAAAATTTTAATCCTTATTAATTATTATTTAAAAGTAATTAAATATTGGCGGGGAATATTCTTCTACAGCATTATTGACGGCGCGTTGAGCAGTGCAAAACAAGCTACTTTTAGACTAGCTGGGAAGCAGACAGAGAATGGGAAAAGTAGTTCGTAAACTATGATTTCTATATATTTTTGTGCGGGCTATCCGATGGTACTAGCGTTTTCCAAAATTTTCCTATTTTCTTCATGCTTCTATTTTTTATTTTTCTTTATTTAGTGGCACACTTTTGAGACTTCACAGATATGTTGTGTTCGAAGCAGACGTACATTGCCTTTAATATGAACATTATGTTTGAAAACTTTAAAATGAAATGAAAAAATTTGTTGTAAGGTTAAAATTGTTCAAATACTTCATATTTTATTGCACTTGTTTCTGGAAATCCATTGATTCAAATAAATGCAAGAAGAATGCTTTAGCGTTTTTTAATTCTGGCAAGAGGAAGTGGAACTAAAAAAAATTCTTGTGAGACACTCTGACAGTGAGTAAGTCATTTGCCAGGTATGTAACCTTAAAGCTGAAGTGAATTGTAGTAATCGTAATTATAATCATAATCATAGTTATAATCATAATCATAATCGTAACCATAGTCACGATTATGACTATGGTCAGATCAGAACTATAATCATGATTGTACTCATGGTCCTAATTACACTCAAAATCATAATCATAATCATAGCCATAATCGTAATCGTAATATTAAACACAGTCATAATCATAATCAAAGTCACACTCATAATCACAATCACAATCATAATCATAGTCATAATCGAAATCATAATCCTAATCATAATGTAATCACAATAATAATCATATTCACATGCAAAGTCATATACGCAGTCGTAATCGAAATCGAGTACCCCTTTAATTTTCGGTATCTACAAAAAAATATTACCAAGAATTTGCAATTAATTCCATTAAATTTGCTAAGCTTTTTGAGTCAAAAATTAAATTCAACAGCAATAGCCATTAATAAATATTTTTTTTTTTGCAACATACCGTGCGTAAAACAACTAATTTGTGCTCACTGAGCCGCATAATCGACTTAGCGGTAAACAGCACTTTCAGGATTAATACGAAATTAAACTTTTACTGCAAACGTACAAGCATGCATACATACAAACACATTAGGGATGTTTCAAATGTCAAATGTTTGACGATCGCGAAGGCGAATGCGAATTACCGGAACGCGAATGTGCGAACGCGAATGTTAATAACACTAAAAAAAAAGCTATTCTCCACTTAAGTCATCGATTTTATTAATGAAAAATTTTGTAAATTATTAGAACATTGAACGAGTGCTTAACCCATACAGTGTTTTCATCGAGTAGTCAAAGTTCAAAAGAGGCATATTATATTTAAAAAAAAGAAGTTATTTTTTATAAAAGCCGGTAATTGTCCCCACCCTGGTTAGACTGACTTACAGCTCTATTGTCTATCAGTGACAAATGCTTGTCACAGTGATTTTTTACGGAAAAAAATATATGAAAAAGTTTAAATTTGTCAGTAAATTATTATTTTTTGCTACCGATACAGAATTAGTATTAGAGCCATTTGAACAATTTTAGAGTGGAGTGTCTGCCAATGTACGCCTCCGAATTCGCAAAACATTCGTATCATTTGATGCGAATGCGAATGTGTAAAATG
>NW_016176046.1:0-9534 GCF_001687245.7 Rhagoletis zephyria
TTGCTTTATCTTACAAATAAAAAGTGCTATTAACAGCGATTAATAAGGTACTGTCCATCATTGGGGCCACCGCAAAAAAAGTCGATAAGAAACAAATGAGCGAGTGTGCAAACAAACATACATACATATGTATGGACGTGCATAAACACTTAAGCAACATTATGAAGTAGAAATTTCTAAATATGGTTAGTGATTTAATACATGTAACTCATAGTAAAAATAATTGGAAGTTTTCTATACGGTGATTCCATATTAAATGGAACAAAATTTGGTAATGGCCTGCGCGATGGCCTTCGATTTGGCTCAACTTTGGCACACAGCCTAATTTCATAATAAAATTCTACGAATTGGAANGTGATGACAGTTGAGATATGAATATCAATTATTGACTTATCACCGAAATATTTACAAATAAACACTTCAATAATACGATTAGTACTTGTAAGTATGTGTCCATTCGAGGCAAACAAAAAAAAACTTCAAGTGAGCAACGAAAATTCTATGAAATCTAAGCAATACACAAATTTACTTCTTCAAGTTGCTTTATCTTACAAATAAAAAGTGCTATTAACAGCGATTAATAAGGTGCTGTCCATCATTGGGGCCACCGCAAAAAAGTCGATAAGAAACAAATGAGCGAGTGTGCAAACAAAAAAAAAAATAAAGCTATACATACATTATGAAGTAGAAATTTCTAAATATGGTTAGTGATTTAATACATGTGGCTCATAGTGAAAATAATTGGAAGTTTTCTATACGGTGATTCCATATTAAATGGAACAAAATTTGGTAATGGCCTGCGCGATGGCCTTC
The DNA here is from genome assembly GCF_001687245.7 of Rhagoletis zephyria. Classification (NCBI taxonomy): domain Eukaryota; kingdom Metazoa; phylum Arthropoda; class Insecta; order Diptera; family Tephritidae; genus Rhagoletis; species Rhagoletis zephyria. The sequence goes on from NW_016176046.1 coordinate 814, forward strand.
GATTTGGCTCAACTTTGGCACACAGCCTAATTTCATAATAAAATTCTACGAATTGGAATTTTTTATAAAAATCATGGGTCTAGCAAATATCGATCAAATTTTTCAGTTGCATTTTTCCGAAATGGAGTCTCAAAGAATTTATAAGTTATGATTTTTACTTGTCCTTCCGCCAAAAGCTGTAAAGATCCTCAACTTAACTCCCGAAATTTCGTTATTAAGAAGAAATATATTATACGAAAGTGTTTTATTCCAGCCTTTACAAAACCGCTGTACCAGGCCTACTGGGAATTTTATTTTTCTTGAGTAATTCTTTTGCATTTGAACTCGACCGAGATACATTTTTGAGTTTTCGCTTTTTGGAGTTACTTCAAAAATTCATAACTTCTCAACTCTGAAACTCCATTCGAAAAAAACACTATTGCAAAAGATTTTTTTTTTAGTATTTTTATTGAATATGGTTTGACCAAAATAAATTTGGGCGTACATAAAGTAAACCAAATAAAAACTGGGACGCAACATTTGAGCAAGTTTTGGTCATTTTTCTTTAGTTTATTTAATGTTTATTACTTTTGTTATGAAAATTTTGCAAAATTTCACCAAAATGTCTTAATTTGTTGGTACCTTTTCGTAATTAGAGCAAGAAATAGTGAACTTACATATCGTTGATGTTTTTGCAAAACCGCCTATCTTACGGCACTCGAATTTTACAGGAGAGCAAAAAAAACGAATTTTATTTGAAGGCATTGCCTTGTAGGACGGTATTTTCTCTAAATATTATTTTACAAATCTGTTGTTTAAATAACGATTTTATGCATAATCTCGATGCCTGGATTTCAGGGTTACCAAATCTCATTTGTGCCACAACGGCGATTTAGGCGCTTTTGCAACTGGTCGATGGGCGGTTTTGCAAAAACATTGACGATATATAGAATTTTATTGACCCAACTTGATAATTTTGTCGATAATTTGCACACCCATAATTTTTGAGAACAATTTTTTTAAAAGTTTCTAAGTCCATTTCTGTCAGTTTTAGTATGAAATTAGGCTATATTTGGAATAGCAGTATAATATATTTATTCAGTGACGCAGCGAATTTTTTTTTCACATTTGACAGTNGTGAAAAAATTAAGGTCGGATTTTTAATGTTCTAACCCCCTAAGTTTGTTCTATATCGAAAAAATATACTCATGTTTTTTTTTTTGAAATCCAAAAATATGTAGAGGTCGCTCAAAGTTATATTTTAAATGGAGAAAAAACTATTTTTCATAGAAAATGGTATAGACTCCGTTAAAATTTATACATATGTATGTATTTTTCAATCGGCCTCGATGGATATAAGACAACCGGGGGCAAATGCTTGTTGTAACGGCACAGCTAAAAAGTCCAGCTTAGTCTATTATAAATCGTTATCTTCAAGCTCAACTAATAGCAAATCGAGGAAGCGTGCTGTTTCGATGGGGTGGGAGCTTTGTTTGTTGAGTAAGTTTAAGGAGGAAAGTGGGGAGGAGTGAATGGTGCCATGTACGGTAGCCTCCACAATCCGAGTATGTTTTGGCTATATTTATCAGGGTCGCGCCCCTACCAGGGTTATGCCCCTAACCGTACGATAACCTATTGCAGATACCGCCTAGGAAGCGAGCTCTTTGTTTTAGAAGAGAACAAGGTGGGATATTTGCAAAAAATAATGGGGAAGCCAGTATAAATGGAAAAAAATGTTCTTTCTGTAAATTTCCATACAAAATTACAAAAAAAAATAAATTTTTTTTTACTTAATTTCCGTCGTGAAATTAGCTGTAAAAGTCAAAATATTTTAAGGTATATATTTAAGTCTTACAATATTTAAAATAAAAAAATAATATGCAATAATTAAATTAGTACAAATGTTAATTGTTATGTTTTGTTTTAAAACATTAAATATGCATATGCATTTAAAATAATAACCAATTTTTATCTTTTGCTAGATTTTTTATTTTTTACTACGATTTTTCTGCGTCTTTTGGTACGCAATCGGTTTCGCTGAGTTGCCAACCCTGGTGATATGTATACCCAACCCAGAGATATGTATACCCGCCGCAGATTTTTTACCAAATTGATGAAATTAATCCGCTTAATATCGATCTCAAAATGATACTTGCGCAGGAGAAATTTTAGGTCTAAGTATATCTACCATATAAAATTTCAATGCGCGATAAAAGTTTGAATCTTGAATGAAAGAATTCATGTCATAGTCTGTAGACTTACTGTCAATTAAATCTAATAAAATCGTTAATGAATTAAATCACTCAATTTTTTTGTAGGTTTATAAATTACTATTGTTAAAATTTAAAAATCCGAATCAAGCCAACTTCTATTCATCGCCACACTATAGCTAGCCCTAAAGCCCCTATGTATTTCAGAATATATCCCGTGTTTAGAGAGTGTATGTATGTGCTGCTCTCTTGGCCAGATATATCCTAAGCACCTCTCCTTCCACGTGAAACGGACTCACACTCACACTCCAGGAGAAGGTTAAATGCTGTTTATACAGTTGGGATTTCCCTTTCTGATCGCTTTCTTTATCGAGTTAGAATCTACCGCCAGGAAGAGCTCAGGTCCTTTTGGGGTCGTGGCAACAGCCAATCAGGATAACTAATAAGTCTCCCTCGCCTCGATCGGACGCAAGAAGAGCTCTTTGGGATCGATACAGAGTGCTAAAGAGGTAACCGATACATATTTTCCGTAACAAATAGAGACAGAGCGAAATATGTGAGTGTGAAGTGCTTGAAATGATGGCCGGCATGAAAAACCTCGAAATTCTTATCAGACCAGCGGAAGTTGTTATGAGCTGGGAAAATTCCTGAAAGAACATATCTACATATGTATATAATTATTTGTATTTCTTATATATTAGTTTCGATCTAACTTAGTAAGACNAAAAAAAAAAAACACTCTCGCACTTATAAAATCCTGCAGCTACGAATTGTTAATACCATTTCACATTTTTTAATTACTCACCTTCACATTCCATGAATGGGTTATACTGCTCGCAATAAGCCGACGGCGTTAACGCAGCCGCAGTTGCCGCCGCCTGAAAGTGTGGCATAAATAACGCGGAGCTCTTCTGCATATTCAAGACTTGTTGATAGACGAGAGAAGCAGGATCGTAAACGGGATCAAAGCGTAATGCACCAGGCGACGCCATCAGCGGACTACCGCCAGCTGCGGCGTGATCACTGTTGAGCAGCAGGTGCTTGAATGCGTATTGTGCATTGGGCGGAAGCGTCGTGGAATAAGTCGTGGACGCGATGGGATTGGCAATTGTTGGAGGCACTGGTTCACCGATACGTGGTTGCATTGCTGCAGCAACCGAATTTGGGCTCCCTGTTATGACGGATGCTGAGCTGCTAATTTTTGCGTGCTGCGTCAAATGTTCAGCGCCAATGGCATTACTGTGCGCCATCGGAGGTGTGGGATTCTTAGAACTGTGTGTTTTATCGTCTAAAATGTGCGCGATGGAAAATGATGATTTTCTGTTGAATTTCATAGCTGCGGTTTCCATTATGTAAATTGCAAAGTCGCTAAGGAATTTGATAACAATAATTGCTAACGGGTAATACTCGTAACCGCGCACTTAAAAACTTATCGCCAATTTCATGCGACAATCACTGCCGGTACGTGAGTTTCACCCTCTCTTTGATCACTGGCATTAAGTCACTGCCGAAAAGTCGCAACGAATAACCAAAAACCGAATTCAACCAACCGCACACAACGACTGGTCGCAGACTAATAAATTGTTTTAAATCGTATTTCCATATAAAATATAACAATGATAATGCGCTGGTAATAGATATCTCTATTAATAATATTAGTTGTCATAATGGTTTGAAGGTATCGCACCGATGATGATAGTGCCCAATGGGTTATACTGATAAGGCGTGTTACGCTGCTGACGCTCCTACCAAAGGTAAGTATGTACGAGCAAGGCACAGTGTTTTTAGCAGAGCGTTTTGTTGTGTAAAAAGGAAGTTTCGGCATTGTGTTGTTGGACTATCTCAAGAATCAGAAGGATTTATATGTTAGATGAATAGGACGCCATGAAGCAATAGCAGTTGAATGTGGTTTTGATGAACTTAGTCATCTTATTTGACGCTACACATAGCGAAAGCAATGAAAACACCTGATGAAGCAGCTCTTGCAGTTTTCGAGAGAAAGATTCTGCTAAAGATTTACGGGCCTTTACGCGTTGGCTATGGCGAATACCGCAGACGATTTAACGATGAGCTGTATGAGGTTTACAACGATGTAGACATATTGCAGCGAATTAAAATTCAGCGGCTCCCCTGCCTTGGTTATTTCGTTCGAATGGACAGAAATGCTCCAGCTCTGAAAGTATTCAAAGCGGGTCGCGATGCTGATAACAGAGGAAGACGAAGGTGTAGAGTATAGCAAGATGTTCTCTAACTTTGCACCTGATTTGCAGATATACGCTGTATATGCTATGTTTTTCTGCTAAGGCCTTGGGCCTTAATGGTCTCTGCGGAGCTAGGCAGTGGCTAACCAGCCCAACCTAACCCAATTTCTTCCCTTCTTTGCAAAGTTACGTTAGTTGTTCATCCCTTGCTATCAATGTCGACCCATAGTTGCTGAGCCAAAGGATATTTTTACATCATCATCCACGACATGTCCAAGTCCTCGCAAGCGTTGAATCTGAATGCGTTTCACTATGTCCATACATATCATTGTTTAACCTATAAAGCTCGTACATTTCGTCAATCCATAATCCTCAGATAGATCTCTGACTTATGGCTCTGGGTTTAATACTGACGATGTCAATGTCATCTGCATATACCGGCAGCATCGTACTTTTACTATACATATATGCTGCCTGCGCAAACCCAGTTAGGTTTCAGACGACGCAAAGAAGATTTTCCGGATTTAGACAGAGCTGAACACCCCAAATTTAGATATGGCGTCGTAGTTGCAGATTCAAGTTGAATTTGAAATCTAAAAGAAGGGGACTTATCTAAAGTCTTTTCCACGATTTGAGGCACTGTGAAAATGGTGGCCAATGGTGGATCTGCCATTCCTGAAATCTCACAGGTAAGGCTCTACAGTTTTTTGCATGAAGGACTCCAGTCTTTCGCCTAAAATTGTTAATATGACTTTGTCAGCAATGTTGAGATTTGGTATAATACAATCAAATTCCAATCTTCGGTCATGCATTCTTAAGCACAAATTTTTCTTAACAGCTGATGCATGCGCCCTACCAGCTCTTCGCCGCCAGCTTTCAACAACCCGGCCGGTGGTATACCGCTTATTAGAATTTTAAATTTTACTATCGATTAGCTGAGCTAATGGTCACTGTGCAAGTGGCAATAATATGTTTTGATTTGTATCCATTTAGCCAAACAGCACCGACACAAGCATTAATCTTAGTGTTGTTGCTGTTGTTTGTTCTTTTTCTTTCTTCGATTCGTTTTTAGGTAATAGGCGAGAAATTGACGATACAAACAAAATTGTACCACTCAAATGGGTATACTTCAAAGTTGTTAAAGGGTTGATTATAACTACAAAAAAATACATATGTTTAAGTACATGAATATCAGAGTACAAACATTCATACATACATACATATCTGTGGACTTTTGACAAAATAACCTCTGTGCTTTTTTTTTGCATTTTTATTTAACTTTCATTAAGATACTATCTTGAACTACTCCTATTAATGACTAAACAGCTTTGAAGAGAAAATGACCTTACTTGAGAGAAGTTGTTTAGTCAAAAGTCCACAGATATGTTTACTCGTTTTTATATATGGGTATTTATTAGACTGTCCCAAAAAACCAAGTTGGTTTTATATTTAACGCATATCCCTTCATTTTATTGGTTTTGTCTTAAAAACTATGCAAATAAAATTGTATGCAATTTGGACCACATGGCAACCCGTGCCGACTCAGGGACCGTAATTATTATTTAAATTTCAAACCCTATTAATATATGTAAGGATATTGAGGGATAAAAATTGCAAGTTTTAGTTCAATTAATTTTTTTTAGATTTTGAAGATGCAGATTTATCTACTAGAAATGCGCAAAAATATTGAAAACATATTGAATTTTTTGCATTTTCAAAGTTTTCATGGACGATAAATTTAAGTTATTAACTAAAACTTCAATCAAAAATCGGCACAGGTTTTCGTTATCCTACGGCCATACAACTTCACATTTACGCTATTTAGGCTAAAAATGCGGGGGGTATGCAAATCAAAATTTGCCAAAAAATTTGTTTCCATATATTCTTGGGTCCGAAATTCCTCTCTACGGCCCTGGGAACTCATTCATTCTCTACATTACCTGATGTGCGGTGGAATCATCTCAACAGCTACTAAGTAATCAGCAGCTCGTCTATCGCGAGCCTAAAATTTCAACATCTTGAGTCACACTTCTTTCTCACCTCCGTGGAACTTATGCGCAAAGGATTTAGCTGCATGCAAAGCTTTGCTACAAGAACGGGCCGTATTTTCCACAAACCTTAGAGGTCAACGTTCAACTACCTCTTTCATCTTTCTCTGTGTATTCTATTTTACTAGTCTAGTTAGTTAAATGAAGGCAAGTTTTTAGCTTTTTAGGTGCTGTGGCTTTCGCCCAAAAGCTCGACATGAAGTTCCACTCTAAGTCCGCATTCATCTAAACTCCTTGGAATTGCTTCAAAAAACATTCCGGGTTTCAGCTATAAGTTTTAAGAGTACGTAAGGCGACATGAGTCTCGAAACCCTCAAAGGCCTGAAAAGTTTGGTGTGAAGCTCGAACTCAAGTATTGTAGTGTGCTGGGTATGAAAAGGCGTACCCAAAACAAATAACTGATATCTCTCTTACTCAAAGCGTTTTCTATTTCGCTCAATCTATATTTCTAATAAAAAAAATATACAAAAGCTGAAAAAATACTTGGGTACTTTATGGAATCGGTAGCCTGATTATATGGAGTACTACAATTTATTAATTATTGGGGAATCAGTGTGTTAAATGGGTAAACGATGGTCGTTAGATGCTACAAAATTAATTGGTTGGCGATAAATCAAAAATTAATTTACTCAATGTATTATTTAGTAAAAAAAAAAAAAATTCGCTTGTTTATCGTTTATGATAACCAATCCTTCCATGGGCGCATACATTTATGTATTGGATATTCTGGCTGCTCTGCTAGTCCAAATTAAGTCCACATTGATGGATTACTTTGATTTTATTTTCCTAGAAAAATACCAATACCATTTACCGTTTGCTGTTTCTATGTGTAAATATTATCTAATTGATAATGTCAGATAGCAAATAAATTGTTAGGCATAGAAAAATATGTAGTCGAAATATGTTGATAAATATTTAGTGTGTATGCAAGTAAAGTTACGCCTTAAGTTATCGAATATTGGGAAATGATCAAATTTATACTTAGCTGAAATTCATTTTTTTTTTTGTGTTTTCTTAATACTTAGGGTATTCACAGTGTATGATAAGAGCTAATTACATATGTATATGACTATTTTCTATAAGTTTAAAACATTTTGGCGTAGTTAAAAAATCCCCTAAAATCATTTTAAACGTTATTTTTCGTTGGCAAAGACTTGAAGACATTACGACGCTTAACACGTCTTGTGAATGCCCTAATTATAATTGTATACATAAGTGTTTTCTTGCCATAGTTTTTACTGTGGTTTTTATCTTTCAATTAGTTAAGTTGATACCTAAAAGAACAAAGTGTCATTGGAACCCATCGGTTAGCTGATTATTTCTTCATATGGTTTTCAAAAACACTAATGAGCCCATATAAATTGATTAGTGTCCTGTGACAATTTACGCAATATAGTTACATTCATACCAGTGATGGGCATAAATAATTAAAAATTTGTGTATTTGGATACTAAATACTCATATAGATACTTAATATTTAGAGATGAACAAAAAAGTAAAGTAAAAATATTTATTTGCCTATTCAGGTGTTGCTAAATACTAAAGTAAATGTAAACGAAATATTTGGGAGATGAAAAGGCTAAAGGTTGCTAAATACTGAAGTACTAAAGGATTTATTAGACTTCATGAAAAGAGACGGTTATTGATAATTTTTATTGTTCTTTCGAAATTTAACAAATAATGAAGAATAAACTTTCAAAAAATTGTTTTAGTTTTTTTTATTTTTTTTGCGATTTTTCGTGTTCAGAATTATTTTAGTAACTTAAGGGATTTTTCATACTAACTCTTAAATGCCAAAATTTTTATTTTTCGGTCAAGAATAAGGGGGGGGGGGGGGGGGGGGGGGAAAAANATTGCAGAACTTTCCTTTATTTTTTCAGAGTTGCTCGAATTATGTTTTTCGGTTCCTTTCGGGATTTCGGCCTTTTCAGTACAATTTCGGGGTACACAACAAATTTCGGAAACACAAACAACCAAAAAGAAGACAATTTCGGGAGTTTTCTGGGACTTTTCTTTATTTTTTTCTTGGATTTTTTTGGTATTCTTTGTTCTATATATTTCGGTACGTTTCGGTATTTTTTCGGGATTTTTCGATATTGTGGGATTTTCAGTACTATTTTGGACCCTTTTTAAGTTTTTCAGTATCCTTCGTGTTACATATTTTTCGGAATCTTTGGGATATCGTAATTATTTCGTGATTTTCAGTATTATTTCGAGTTTTTTTCAAGACTTCTTTTTATTTTCAGGATTCTTTACGGGATTCCTTGGGTTATATTTTCCAGG
>NW_016176047.1:0-9534 GCF_001687245.7 Rhagoletis zephyria
TTCATTTCCACTTACAGTGGCAGCATTGTGGCGAAACAACACTCACACCGCACCGGCCTCATTCGGTGGTATATTCGTACCTTTTAGTTTTCTGCTCTTTTCTACTCTCCCTGCAGTTGACAATTCATAGCAGCTCCAGTAGCATCCTGAAATCCATTCACTATTGTCTTTGTTTCACCTTTTTTTTTGTTGTTATGGCGGGTACACGCAAGCGTTGTTGACTTTACCGAAGTTGCAAAGCGGACTGTTCGTTTTTTCTTCTTGTGACAGCACTGTTCACGTTCTTCTCTTTGCTGGTGTTTTTTAAAATTGGATATTTCTAATTTACTTCTTCACTCTCTTGGTTGGCAGAAGTTCATTAGTGTTATTTGATTAGTAGGTAAGCTTTTCTGAAACGAGATTGCTGAATATTTCAAAGGTTTTTTTTTTTGAGCATCGCGAGGTTGCTTGATATTTTTAAATAATTATTGGGGAATGAAAGTAATTAATATTCTCCGTAGCATAAAAAAGAAATGATGTACCTGTGTCACGTTAAGGCAGTAAAACTTCTAATCACAAAACCTGATATCAATTTTATTAGTGATTTGATTCGCTAAGCTGCCATGAGATGAGGTGAATTTAAATGAGTTGAGTTGAATTTAGTTGGTGAGTATTAAGAACTAAGGTCAGCTGAAGTTAAATTATTTGAAGTGAGTTAAGGTGAGTTGCGGTGAAGAGTTGATTTAAGGCAAGTGGAGTTAAGATGAGTTGATTTCAGTTAAGAGCGGAGTTAAGTTGAGAGAAAATAAGTAGAAGTGAGATAAAGAGAGTAGAGTTTAGATGAGCTGGTATTAGTTGAGGTGAGTTTAGTTGAGTTGATTTAAGGTGAGATGAATTGAGGTTAAATGTGTTGAAGTGAGGTGAGTTGAGGTGAGATTATTCGAAGTGAGTTAAAGAGTAGTTGAGGTGAGGCGAGTAACGGTGAGATCATTTAGTTGATTGAGTTGTGTTAAGGTGAGGTGAGTTGAGCTCAACTGCGGTGAAATTATGTATATATATTTGTATCTCTATCTCTTACCTCATTCTGGATTACGAATTCTTATAGTTGGAAAATGGAAGGAAATTTTTTGAAGTTTAAGTAATAGTCTTAAGAATCAGTTTAAAAAACAAGTCAAATTTTACGAGATCAATTATCAGAATTATTTTGCGGGCTCAGGCATGAATCATCAAGGATATGTTAAGGTTACTGCTCCATGCACGTAACAAATAAAAGTACTCTTAAAGGTCTATTGTGCATGTTAGCGATGATTTTGTAACCAGAAAATTGTATCATCAATGTTACCGTGATTCTAGATACGTTTGTAATGCAGTTAAAATATTCAGCACATCATCTATCAAAATTCGCGGAAATTCTGCCATTGCATATTTCGCAGGGCAGGTTATGAGATGGTAACAAAACTTACCTGCGAAAAGGGATTACAAATTAACAGAAACTTTATTTATCGGTTACAAAATTTTTGTTACCAACCTTCTCCAAAAATATAGCACTGATTCTGTACTCGTAGCAGGTTTGATGTATGCCACTTTATGATCAGAGCCACATATTGTGGTTAACTCTAGTTAAAAATCGCAATAGTGGAGCCAGAGAGGAATGAATATGAATGTGAGTAAGAATATGAGTATGAGTAAAAAAGTGACTATGAATATGAATATGAATATGAATATGAATATGAATGTGAATATGAATATGAGTATGAATATGAATATGAATATGAGTATGAATATGAATTTGACTATGTCTATGAATATCAATATCAATATCAAAATTAATATCGATACCAATATGAATGTGAATATGGACACAAGTACGAATTCGAATGCGAATCCAAATGCGAATATAAATACGAATGCGAATGCGAATATGAACACGATACAAAAACAACTATTTTACATGAAACAGGTCTCGTATTTTATGCCTGAAGCATTAAATATTTAAAGAGAATTTAAGAAATTTCAGCAACCTTAACTATCAAGAATTATTTTCGTTATTGACGAGCATTGTTAAATCCGCGAGTATTTCTACTGTCGCTTTCTTACATTTTATTATTTCCAGTGTACATCAAACTGATTTTTGAATTTTTTTGTGCTCTTCAGTGTCTTGCCAAAAAGAAAAGAGGTAGCAAGAAACCCGTTACGCCGTTGATGTTGTCAATACAAAATTACTGTCTCTCCACAATTCTAACTGCTGTGCTGCATTGAATAGACGCAGAGTACAAAACCAATAAAGTGGCAACATGTGCAAACAGCAATAACGACTCACATAAGTGGATACAAACAAAGGCAAGTCCAATGTGCGCGTGTGTGCTTAGACTCGACTGCGACTCCATATGCAACACTTGGCATGGATTGTGTTTATGTTGTTGTCTATGAGTTGGAATTTGCATTTAAGCAAAAAGTATGCTAAAGTATGCCACAAAAAGACCCAAAACGAACGACAGCCAAGTGTTTGTGTGCGTTTGTTTGTGTGTGTGTGTGTGTGTGTGCCTGCAGTTTGAAATGATTTGCATGCACATGAGCAACAATGAAGGCATTGCACAAATGCATAGACACTGCACATATTTACATACATACATACATACATACATTCATATCAATGCAAATGTATTTGTTAGCAACTTCATTGCTTCATTGTTTGCGCTGGCTGCTGCTGTTGCTCCTTCTTCTGCTATAGCTATTGCATTTGCTAACTGCATTGAAAATATTGCTCATACTTAGCATGCACACAACTATGGCGTATGTGTTTGTATGTATGCAGTTGTGTGTCTATACGTGCGCAACTTGCTTTATTTGGCAATGCGGCATGTGGCAAGCATAATCTCAACACATTTTGTCATTGAACAGTTGACACTACTCTAACTACACCACCACACTGACTTCGTACAGAAGTTAGGGGAGCTTGCAACAAAATGTTGTAACATTCGCCTTAGCCAAGCGTAGCCAGCGTAGCGCGTAAATTTGTTACTCTACGTGATACAAAATTTTGCAGATAAATCTTTGTCAGCAAAAGTTCTGCTAGTATTTGCCTCCTTAAACAATTGACATGCATTTATGCTATATATACATATGTATGTTTGTATTAGTCACCACTACACTCGCATGAGCACTTGATGTGCCCGATACAGCGATATGCTAGAAAAGAAATAGCTCGTCGTGGTTGTATTACGTCGTACCTTTTGCGTTTGCGTCGCTCCTCTGCCACTTCGACAATCAACAAACCAAACTACATCAGTCAGCCACATCGCCTCATCAACGCATTGCAACTCCTTTTTGCTGTTTTTTTTTTGCCTTTAATTTCAACGTTCATCAAGCATACTTGCATTTACAGCTTTCAAGTCTTTGATGTGGTTTCAGCTGCTCAAAGTGACCAACTCTTCTTTGCACCAGCTTCGTCGCTAAAACAAACCGAGTGACCAAATTTTTGGTTTTTCTATGCGCAATCAAAGCTCCTAGCACTGGTGCACAAAAAAAGAAGAGTTGAGTGTGTGGTAAGTTGAATAGCAAATCAAAAAAGGTAAAATCCTCAAAAAAAAAAAATGTGCTTGGCAGCTGTCACTGTTTCAGTGGCTGAAAAAATTGCATCTTTGAATAGTTAAAAAAAAAAAAGTGTCACTCGGACGCAATCAGCACGAAGAATGATCTTAATTAGTGTTCCGTTGGCGATGCAATTTCAGCTGGAACTAGCGGCTTGGGACGGGTTTTTTACCGTATTTTTTATACTCAAAACACAAACAGGCACTGTAGCCGAGGCAATGAAAAAAGTTATTATTGTTGGTTATATATATCTAAAATATCCATTGCACCCCTTTCATGTTGTAGTTATGCAGTGAGGTTTTTCGTTTCGAAAGGAGTTGCCACCTTTTAAAAAATTGTATTTAAATTATTCATAGAGTCAAGTCGATTGTTACAAAATGGGTATTAATCGATATTTTTTTTTGAAAAGGTTTATTTCTTAACTAAATGTCGGAAGGTTGGCACCTATTTAAAAAGTTTAACTGAAATACATAAGTACTACCATATGGTTTCCGGAAGAAAAAGGTTTTTGAAGAGGGCTCTCACCTGTTTGAAAAGACGATTTTATTTAAATTATACCCAAGTGGTATAAAAAATTAAAAATGGGTGTCGAGAATTGTCTAGAAATCTTTATAGAGCATGTACATACATTTGTACAGATTTGTTTTTGCTAGTAACAAAGTGGCGTTGTTTGAAATTTTATTATTGAGCTGAACTGATTCTTAATGAAAATTTCTAACCACTCTGTGGTCGGTCAAACAAACCTATATTTAAGTGTGTTTAAAAAATACTCTTTTGTTCAAAAATTTCGAATCGCTAACATGGCATAACCAAAAATTACACAGTTTAAAACAAAAAAAAAACAAGTTAATTTTTTCTTAGTGTAAATACATTTTTTTGTGATTTGATTTGCAACTCAGGCGAAAGAGGCTTAAAATGGTTTTAGTTTCAAAATATTTAGAAAAGAGTTGCCAGCTGTTTGAAAAGTCGTATTTATTTAAATTATGCACAAGCTAAAGTGTCAAACGCAAGAGTGTTAAATATCTTTAGTTTATACATTCACAATTATTTGTAATGTTTGAAGAGGGTTGCCACCTGTTTTAAAATTAAAATCAATTAAATTATTTAAGAAGTTCAATTAGTTATTAGAATATGGGTATCAATCGAAATCGTCTTGAAATAGCTTATTTCTGATCTTTTTCAGCAGGGTTGCCACCTATTGAAAACTTGAATTCAACTTGTATTGAGGTAACAAGTTAATTTAAATACATATATGTATGTATGTATCGCAATATGGTCAACAGACGAAAAAGCACGAATCAAATGGGTTCGCTATACAAATCATATCACAAATAAATGTTTTTCTTTATTTTGTCGACGAACCAAATCACAAAAAAAAATAATAATTTTTATTTGGTGAACAAACCTAACCACAAATCAAATATATTTCTTAATTCGTAGCGGACTTTAAGTCAAACGTGCAACCCTGCACTCTATTTGCAACCTTTTTGTGGAACTTCCTGTGAAAAAACATTTCACTTTATTAGCAATGGCTCAGCACCTACCCACATATATGCATCTTTCTTCCAGCCCCTTACCGACAAAACACTCATTTTTGTTTAAGGCATGCAAATACAATTAAAAATTGTTTATAACAATGGCACAATATTCAATAAATAATTGTCTCATTAAAATTTACATAATGCAATTAAGCGCGAAAGCGCAAACCAAACAACAACAACAACAACAAGAGAATTCACAGCAAATTTGCCACAAAGAACACACACACATATAAGTAGAATGTAATGAGGAAAATTATTCTTCATCGTTAAACAAATACTAATAAATGCAAATAAAAAATATCAAAATACCCAAGGGGTTAATAAAATACAAGTATGCTAATCAATGTGAACCATAAATTAATTAGCGCTCAAAATGATTAAAGAAAAGAAATGGCTGAAGGCAATAGCAGAACGCTTTTTGCATATTTAATATGATATTTTATGAAAAGCTGGTATTTACTATATATGTAGGTGTGAGCATAATGAGATTTTAATTGGATTTAGCTCATAATGTATGTACTCGTGCTTTATGCAATAACTGTTTCCCTCGAAGAAATCTTGAAATAGTAGATACAAAATGTTGCTGGTTTAGTACTGCGAGTAGCTCGATTTCGATAATTTGCTACTTGAGCGATTTTTGCGTTCCCATGCGCACACTCTGGGCAGTGAGGTCACTGAAGTCAGCGGAGTCAGTTCCGTCTTGAAATAAGCGACTAGCTAAAACTGGCGTTAGTACCAGATACCCATGAAATTTCATGTGTAGACATCTGTATACAGCTTGGTCAGTCATTAGGTGATTCACTTGCATACATAAATAGGTTAAGGTTAGATATCAAATATTAATTCCATTTCATTCTATTAATATTTTCGAGACCAGTATACGACTTTTTCACGAGTCAGGACTATTTCCGGATCACTTCGTGTTTCGAACTAAACCCAAAATAGTTCCAAAATAATCCCAAAATTTTTACAGAAGTGGTTTTGAAAAAGTCGTGAAGAAGTTTTGAAATGGTCCTGAACCAGTCCCGAAATTGTCCTGAAATGTTCCTGAACAGAATTTGAACGATCAAAAAGGTCGTATATGGCCCCATAATGATCCCAAACAAGTCCCCGAAAGAGCCTGAACTAGTCCCAAAACTATTCCAAACTAAACCCGAAATGTTTCTGCACTAGCCTTGAAGTGGTTCAAAACTAGCCTTAAAATGGGCCTCAAATAGTCGTGAACTAGGCCAGACATGTTTATTTGTAAACACAAAAAGCAATAACAGATGTTCTGCTTAAACAAGAAGCAGTTAGAAATTTTCTGCTGGGTTGAAGCAAATTTTACCCATACCAGGAGCTAAGATATTTACACATTAAAAACTAATGTTGAAGCTAAGAGTTTCTGAAAACCTATAACAGTTCACAAAAGGTTCCAGAAAATCTCCACAATTCTCGAAAAAAATAAACAAAAAGAATCTGAAAGGTTTGGAAAGCCTCATCAAAATAATACGAAAAACCTCGAAAAATTCACCACAGTACCGAAAACGTCTCCAGAAAATCTCGAAAAATCTCAAAAAACCCACAAGCATTTCAAATCATTCTCCACTCAAAAAATATCAGACAAACTCTGCCTTTTAATTTAAAATGCTTTTGAATTGCAATTTGCGCTCGCATGTCAGCCTGGATGTACATACAAACACATTTTTACCTGTTCTATATTTTACAATATTCCAAAAAAAAAAATCCTTCAACATGCTCCTGCCATGCCAAGCTACAAACTTAAAACCACTGACTTTTTTATATAAAATATTATCTTTCTGTAAGCCGCTTTAAAAAACCGCCATGGCGCGTATAATTAAAAACTTTAAAGCATTTAAAAGCATAATCCTTTTAGCTACCAAGTATGAAAATTTTTAAAAATCATTTGCGCATAACGCACTAACGGCAGCTCATTTGCATTTTTGCAGCCACATTTGCCAAGCTGTTCAATCATTTATGCGATGCTTTTGCACGACGCTGCATAAAATGAAGACATTTAAAATAATTTGCTGGCAGCTGGATTTACATAAGTAAAGTACATATGTGCAAGAGAATGTGGGCAAGGCTATATGTATGTGTGAGTTAATGTGTGTGAGTGCGATTAAAATGCAATGAAATGTCAGTAGCGGTAAATGACATTTACACTGGACGGAGGATAAAGTCATTTATTTTTTTTTTTAATTTCAAAAGCCACATTATTATGGCAGCTATGGGTTGAAGCACAACTAGTATGTAAAATGAAACAAAGGCAACATTGGCAGCACGTACATGTATTTTCATACATACGAACGTACTTACACTCTGCGTACGTGAATTTGTGGCTGTTGTTGCAGATAATGCCTGCGAGAGTGCTATGATTGCAAGTGTAATTATAAACTCACTGTGGTGTTGTGCAACTCTCATACATACATACGTACGTACGTACATATGTATGTGCGTGTGTATATTCGTGTGGGAGTGTTTATAATATTAATTAATAATTGTGCTTACATAAGTAAAAAATAATTATTTTTAAAATACTTTAGTTTCAACTTTGACCCTTATCTCCTCTTTCAATGAGCTTTTTCATCACTCGCAATTCATGCTTTCTGATTTAAGTTATTGTTTTAAAAAGCCAACTGCTGCGTCATCTTATTCTGGTTATGCTGATTTATCGTTAAAATGCGCATAAATATGCGAGCTCTATTGTCGGTAAATATGCTTTACGTACATATGTATGTGTATGTGTGTGCAACATTGGCTGGCTGTTTAATAATAAATTTGCGGTTGGCCGCGAAATAAAATGTGGTTTATCATAGCCATTCAGAGGCAAAAATATGTATGTATGTATCTATCTATATGGGACATTCCAGCCGAATTCGGACACTATTTGGCTTTTTCATCACCGATTTTTTTATAATTTTCTATGTGAAAGTGACGATTGCGAGAGGCCTCCACGATTTTTTTTTTTTTTACCAGTCGTTTTCGTGATATCGATTTTTGAAAAAATTTAATTGTTTTTGAATGCCCATAGCTTCAACAAAAATAGGCCGATTGTGCCCTTTTTAATCGACTTCAATAATTCTTGTTTTTTAAGGAAAGGTGGTAACTCTGTGGTGGCCCCATGCTAATTTGGTTTAGATCCGATCATGAGGAAGTTTAAGAGTTTCGGAAATTTTATATGAGAATTGACGTCGGTTTTATTTTTTGCTTAAAAATTACTTGTTTAAATTTTCATTTTCAAAACGCTTTTGGAATATGAAATCGGAAAAAATTTTCAAAACCGTATTTCCATAAAAGCTCAGCAAAACACTAACATATGTGTAAGCGCCAATCTATTATTATTATTATTTCCCTAAAATTTCTATAAAATCATAGTCAACAAAAACTAATTTCTACAAAATTTTAAATTTTTGATTCCGAAAAAAGACAAAAAAAGATGTTCCTGAAAAGGAAAAAATGGTCTGTAAAATTATGACGAAAAAAAGCCTTTTTTTAATTTTCAAAAAATTCGAAAAATTTTATGTTAGAGAAAAATGTGAATTAAAGCTGCTGTAATTAGTTTTTCAATATTTCTAGAGTTAGTGAAAAGAAAACAAAAAGTTCTGCAAAATTACGCAAAAAAAACATGTTTTCAAAAAAGTCGAAAAAGTTCAATGTTTGAAAAATATAAAAATTAAAACTGTTCTGAATATCTTTTCAAAAGTTCTAAAGTTCCCAAAAAGGCAACAAAAAGTTTTGCAAAATTATGCAAAAAAAATTTTTTTTTAAGTCAAAAAAGTGTAAAACTAAAAATTAAAACTTTTGTGGCTTGAAAATGAAAGAAATTCAAAAAAAAAGGGTCCCACATTGTCAATTTTTCGCAATGTTATGGGCATTTAAAAAGGGAACTCGCAAACCGCTGGCCAAAAAATTAAAAAAATCGAACCCTAAAATGAACATTATGACAAAAATCGGAGATGCAAAGGCCAAATGGTGTCCGAATGGGGCTGGAATTCAACATAAATATATTCGATGAAAAAGTTCCATTTAAAAAACTATTTCAATTCTAAGTAGCAGAAAACCAGTAGCGTTAAAGTACTAAAATAGAAAGAAAGGAAGCTTTAAGTTCCAATATTTGTGGAATAGCACAAAAATAAGCCGAAAAATAGTCACTCTGATTTCGCGTAGGTGCATACTTTGTATATTTAATAGAGCATGAATGTTTTAAACACAAAATAAATTATAAATGAGTGACTGGCACGAGATCTGGTATGCGTATTTAATAGATATTTCTTTAATAGATATTTATATATTTTACTTACAGCGGCAAAAGTTTGCAAAAGGTCCTTACCTGCAATATAAAAATAACAAAATATGATCAATTTTCTATATATAAAATTAGCTGATTAAATAAAATTTTTAAAAGAAAATTTGAGGCTCA
>NW_016176048.1:0-9531 GCF_001687245.7 Rhagoletis zephyria
TTTGGTGGCTAAATTTGGCTACCAAATTCTTTTTTTGGCCACAAAAATTAGAAATTGCCCCTAGCCCTTTTTTTAGCCCTTTCAAAATTTATTCATCATTGGGTACGTTCAGAAGGCGCAACAGCTCAGTAACTGTTGCGATTGCACCTTCTGAACGCGTTGTTTTGCACTTCTGATCAACTGAACAGTTACGTGTTAGATGATCGTAATATTTTTATGATCATTTGAGACAACATGTTGTGTGTTTTGAATTTGACAGCTAATGTATCAAGCCGTTCAGATGGCGCATTATGATCACTGATTTTTTTAGCAACGGTTGCGCTCAACTTCTGCGCCTTCTGAACCTACCCATTGACATAAAAATTTTTTTTTTATGATTTTCATGAATTTAACTCTTCGCTCATAAAGCGAACGCCTTTCCTTTAAGGCAAGTAAACATATGTCTATGTATGTTCCTTACGTTTCTGGGCCGTTATCTTATCCGTTAACGATTTAACTATACATTAAAATAGGTAAGTTGGCGGCCCTTAATATGCTTTATGTGTTACACAAAAAGTTTTTTTGTTGAATAAAATATTAATTCTTTTCAGAGTTCATTGTTTTTCTATACCAGTAATTATAGAAAATGTTTGCGTGTATACTTACATATTTATACCAGCAGTACCCCGGTGTGCTTCTCTACACCAAATATTGAAAAACGAATGAAAAGTCCTGGAATTTTTCTATATGAAAATTTGTCATTTGTTTTATTTCAAAATTTTTGATTCTTTATTTTAAATCTTAATCCAACACATTTAGATATACAACATTTTTTGTTTTTCCATCTTTTTTGTGCATATTACTTTGAGTAAGTTATGTACACTGATAAGTTTTGTTGTAACCGTTTTTATATGGTCGTTCCATAAGAGGTTTCTTGTAAAAGTTACGCCAAGGATCTTCATTTTTGTTTTTAGCTCGATATTAATGCTTCTCAGTGTTGTTGAGGGTGCATTGCAATTTCTCTTTCTGCATATATGCAAAGCTTCAGTTTTGTCGGCTGGAATTGCTGCTCCAGTTTTCATTGACCATTCGTGTATTTTCTTATCTAGTGCGCTCAGGCTCAGACATACTTTTTCCAGTGTGCCAGAAGATAATGCGAAGATGTTGTCTGCATATATACCTATAAAGTCTATTCCGTGTACCTCACTCATTGCTTTTGACAACGTATTCGTGTAAGTGTTAAAGAGGAATACCGAAAAGGGAGACCCTTGTGGAATCCCATTGACAAGCTTGCAATTTCTGGACAAGTAGCCGTCTACTTTCACGTGTACTCTTCTGTGGGAGAGGAACGATAAAGTTAATTTTAAGAAGCTTTTGGGTAGTCCCCAGTCATGTAGCTCCTTCAGAACATGTGTTGATATTACCCTATCGAATGCTTTTTCAAGATCTTCCGAAACGACTAGGCAGTGCTTTTGGCTATTCAGACTCTTCTTGATTTCTGTTTCGAGTAAATGGCAAAGCGTATGTACGCCATGATTCTTCATGTATGCGTGTTGGAGTTTAAGCATATTTTTGTTGCACGCTTTCCATAACCTTCGTGTTATTATTTTGTCGAAGATTTTCGACAGGACAGGCAGCAAGGGTGTCAGTGTGGCTTGTTTCCAGTCGTGTGGGTAAATTCCTGTTTTCAGCATTTTGCTATAAAGTTCGCACAACCTTCTTTTGAAAGTGGTTGATGAGTTTTTTATCATTGCGTAGGTTATTTTGTCCTTTCCAGGTGTCTTTCCTTTAGAGCTTTTGAGAGCCTGGTTTAATTCTAGAAGCGCCACGGGATCAAGCGTATAGTTTAGTTCCTCTTTACAGTTTCTCCAATTATCGGCGTTGATGTTCGTCTTTTCTTGTATAATACTGCCGTTAAAGCTATCATTTGACCCTATTGAGCTCCACATTCTTGCGAAATGGTTGGCTATTTGCTCCGGGTGCGAGATTACGGTATGGTTTGTAAATATTGGAGGAAAGTTAGAGGTGGCATTAGATCCAATTCGCTTTACTTTACTCCATAGTGTTTTGGCATCTAGTGTTGGGTTTAGTGAGTTGACGAACTGTTTCCACGTTTCTTGTTTTGACCTTTTGCAAGCTTTTCTCACCTGTGCACACAGTCTTTTGTAATTTAACATTCGTGTGATAGTGTTCCTTTCTCTTACTCTCTTCCAAGCTTTCTTTTTCTCGCGTATTAGATTTCTCATTTCGCCATTGAACCATACTGGAATGTCTTTTTGTTTTGGACATCTGCTGGTTGGCATGGATTCATTGGCTGTCTGTCTTATAATTCTTTTAAGTAAGGCGGCCTCCCTATTGATATTGTTCGATTGGGCGAATTTATTATCCAAAATTTCTGTTTTGTTATGGAATAAATTCCAGTTGGCTGTGTTTTCTTTAAACCTGCCTATGAACTTTTTTTGAATGTGGGTGTTCGAGTTTCCTATGAAGATTGGGAAGTGGTCGCCTGCAATAGGCTGAGAGCTGCAACTCCACGACAAACATTCTTGCATTTGTAGAACAATGAATTTTATGATTTAAAATGTTCAATCAGGGGTTTCAGTACGTCAGGTGGTTTTCGTAATTCTGGTAGAAAAAATAAAATAAAAGTTGGGTCAGAGTTTGCATACTCGACTCGGAACTCAATCCCGGTTGTGACTAAGTATGGGTTGAATTAGTGTTCTTTTCGAAATGCTTGAGTCAGAATAATACCGACTAAACTCTTTGAAAAAAATTCAAGTCCGGTGTTGCGGTGGTTCTCTATTGTTTTAGGCCAGAGAAGCCTACCCCCCAAAGTGCCGAACTTAGTCGATCTTAACACCCTGCCCCACTAGTTCAACACCGCTAAGAAGAACACAGGGCAGGCTGTCCTGAAAAGGACACTTGGTCGCGAGTTTATAGCCGTCCGGCGGCTGGGAAAAACGTGTATGTATTTATTTTGTTTCCTATTCATTATGGCTTTGCGGCCCAAGAGACATTTTGATAAGGAGAACCCGTCAAAACTCCGAAATGAAGTAGACACTTTGATAAGGAGAACTCGTCAAAACTCCGAAAGGCATTAGACATTTTGATAAGGAGAACACGTCAAAACTGCGAAATGAAGTAGACATTTTGATAAGGAGAACTCGTCAAAACTCCGAAAAGACAATCCTAATGGGAGTGCGGATTGTCAGGCAGTTCACGACTCCCGGTGGGAGCGCGCGTGAACGTCCTATGAATATAGATGCTCGGGGAGGAATACTGGGCGGTTTGTCCCCGACCGCTAAAGCGCCCAGTGAAAAGGACAGTAAGAGAAAAAGAAGATACTCTATTCACATTGGTTGATTAGAGTTAGCCACCCCCCCAATTGCCGAACTTAGTCGGTCTTCACAGTACGGCCCCTCCGCTAGTCCAGTAGCTCGTCTCTGTCTCAATTCTCTGCCAGGGCGAATTTATATCTGAATTCTCGCCTTGTTCTCTACTGCTAAGGAGTAGTAATGAATGACGTATATTCTCAACCAGCAGAGAAATGATCGGTAGGGAAGAGTTACAGAAGCGAGTTACAGCCCTACATGACTTAGCTTCGTGGAAAAGCCATGCAAAGTTGGACCCCGGGCAGTCTGCGGGCGGTCAAGGTTTTACCCTATCGCTAAGTTTAATATTGGAAAAAACGTGTATATATATAAATTTGAATATTATGAAATTATGGAAAAAATGCTTTACTTCGGATCGCTCTTCGTGATAGATGACAGTGTCACGGCCGGATGTCAGATGCATGGAACCTCCCGATCGGTTTGCCATTCAAGTCCTCTAAATCGTACAAAGCATTGCCTACCTTTCGCAGAACACGACACCTGATATATTTAGGCAAGAATTTAGCATTTATGCCTTGCTTAAAATTGCTAAGAGCGAAGTTTTTCCGGAATACTTCTTGTCCTTCCCGGAAATTCACAACCCGCGTACGTTTGTTGTACGTGTTCGCTGCTCTGTCTTGCGCTAGCTCAAGGTTCTTTCGTATGTGTTCGCGAATGTTTGCTAACTTGTCAGATCTGCTTGTAATCGGGACTTCGTCTTGTCTTAGGCTACCCAGTTTCTCCANAAAATTCACAACCCGCGTACGTTTGTTGTACGTGTTCGCTGCTCTGTCTTGCGCTAGCTCAAGCTTCTTTCGTATGTGTTCGCGAATGTTTGCTAACTTGTCAGATCTGCTTGTAATCGGGACTTCGTCTTGTCTTAGGCTACCCAGTTTCTCCAGTATGTTATAGGCTGACGCATGTTGTATCATATTTTGTCCGAATAACGCGTAGTAAGGCGAGCTCCGAATCGACGTATGGTAATCGCTTCTTAAAACTGACAAAATTTCGGGTATATGTCTGTCCCAGTCCATGTGATCTTGTTTGTCCTTCAGGAATATTCTTACTTTCGAAACAATCTCTCTGTTCACTCGTTCAGAGGCGTTAGCCTGCGGTGAGTATAACCCCGCCTTAATGTGAACAACCTCATAGTTTTCAAAAAACTGCTGCATCTCCTTCGAAATGAATTGCTTCCCGTTATCACTATGGACGAATTGAGGGACCCCGAAAGCTGGAAAAATCTCTGTACTAAAGAAGATAATTACGTTTGCCGACGCCGCGTTTTGCATCGCCTTCAAAAAAACGTATTTGGAAAAATGGTCTAGCACTATGAACAAAAACTGGTTTCTTCGCTTTGAACCTGGATAGGGTCCTAAGAAATCGCAATGAAGACGCTGGAATGGCCTCTCAGATACGAAGGCATTGCCCATAGGTGGTCTGGACACTTGATTGGTGGCTTTCATGGCTTTGCAGGTTTCGCAATGGTTTACATAGAGGCGTACGTTCTTTGACATTTGCGGCCAAAAATATTTCTGCCGAACACGCTTTGCGATGCTCCATCCTAAAGTTGTATCTTTGCAATAGAAGCGACCATCTTGCCCGCCTGCCACTCAAGTCTTTTGTGTCATTAGCGACTTGAGACTTGAATGGTCAGTAATTATTCCAAAAGGCAATCCTTCAATATATGGTCTGAAACGCTTGACACTAACTATTGAAGCGAGGCATTCCAACTCGGTGACCGTATAATTTCGCTGAGCATTATTAAGTTTCTTCGATCCAAAGCTATAGGATGCTCTGCTCCTTCCTCATCGAGGTGGAATAACACGCCTCCTANAAGCGAGGCATTCCAACTCGGTGACCGTATAATTTCGCTGAGCATTATTAAGTTTCTTCGATCCAAAGCTATAGGATGCTCTGCTCCTTCCTCATCGAGGTGGAATAACACGCCTCCTACTCCTATTTTGGATACATCACATTAGATCACGAATTCTTTACTAAAATCGGGTTGTGCCCAGACAGGGGCTGAACAGACTGCAACTTTAATTTACCAAATGCTTCGACTGCCTCAGGAGTTAGCTTAAATCGGCCAGGTGACTTTCGAAGGCAATCTGTCATTGGACCGGCCAAATCTGCAAAGTTGGTAATAAACGACCTGTACCAATTTGCCATTCCTATAAACCTGCGAACCTGACGAAGAGACTTGGGAATCGGAAAATCCTTTATGGCTTCTATTTTGCCTGGGTCTACTTTCAAACAACCATTCCCTATCAAGTACCCGAGATACCGAATTTCCTTCTGGCAGAACTTGCTCTTCTTTACGTTGATAGTGAGTCCCGCATCCCGCAAGCGTTTCGCCACTTCCTTCAGCAATTCCAAATGATCATCGAAGTTTGAACTGCACACCATCAGATCATCCAGGTTGACGTAGACGTTCTCTCTTAACCGTGAAGGAATAGCCTTATCCATCAGCCGACTCATTGTTTGTGGTCAGTTGCACAGGCCAAAGGGCATCACTTTAAAGTGGTACAATGGCTTCCCTGGAACCGCAAATTCCGCCTTTTCCTTAGACGATTCCGTTAATTTGATTTGAAAGAAAGCATCCTTCAAATCAATACCACTTATAAAGTATGTATCCTTTAACCTGCTCAACAGTCCATTAATATGGGGCAACGGATACGAGTCCTTTTTGGTGACCGCGTTCCCCTTCCTGGAATCTATGCACAGCCTGACTTTGCCTGGTTTCCGAACTAGTACCACTGGACTACACCACGGTGAATTTGATTCCTCAATCACTCCCATCTTGAGTAGCCTTTCAATTTCGCTATAGGCTTCTGCCTGCCTGGGCGGTGAAAGAGGAAAGTGCGTCACTAAACTGGTTTGACCTAGTCCTAGCTTTTCGAACGAGGGAGACTCCTGCACAACTTCTTGCAATGCTATCTTCTGATCTGGTGTGAGCTGATGCAAGTTTGGCTAATCCTCATTTGGAAAATCCAAACAAGAAACGGTTGGAAATTCATCGGGTGCTAACGCAAATGCCTTCCAGAAATCAACTCCCAGGTATGATTCTTGGATTAATGACGGTACAAGATAAAAGCGAATAGTCCTCGTAATATTTTTTAAAGTGACCAGTAAAGATATCGAGCTGAGTATTTTCTGCTGATTTCAACCAGCCGTGTAAACAGACGCGAGCAAAGGATGATATTTATTTAGGAAATCTTCGCATCCGTTTCCAAGAATAGAAACTTTTGCCCCGGAATCTAGTAAACCCACTACGAGACTATCGTGTATTTTAATCTTTGCTAGCGGTCGTTCGTCTGGCGTTATAAGAATTTTAGTGCTTTGCAAAAGTTTTCGCATATTTACTCGGCTAGAATATCTTTTCCTACACTGTAGAATATTTTCTTAAACTACAAGTTTTGGTTCTTCTTCGAAAATATCCACCCTTATCCGTTCATAATCCTGCTCTCTTTGCTCTAAACTAACTGGGAATTGAGTCTAGCATGCCACATCCCTACGTGAAGGCCTAAGAATTCGAACCTGCAGAGGATTGGCTGTAGAAGAACACATACACTCGGAATAAGAACTATCGGAACTATCTGGAAAAGTTATGATGACCCTAGGCGAAACTCTCGAGGGAGTGGTACTACTCTCCGAGCTACTGCCATCTCCATGCAAACGAACGGTTCTGCTGAGGCTGACTTACTTTTTGGTTTAGTACAGGTGGCTTCTGCTCCTGTACTCCCTGCTTCGGGGGCTAGGGTGCCGAACGAGAATCCCCGATTGCCTTCTCGCTCGGGTTCCGGTTTCCCTGTCTCCGATGATCTCTGGGCATCCTGGAGTGACCACCCCCTTCTATCCACACTTGAAGCAGAACATGTTCCGAATGGCTTCCTCGCAATAGATGTATGAGTGTTCCATCTTGTCACAGTTCCAGCACTGTATTCCTGAATAGTCCGGTTTCCTTGTCCTCTGGAAATTTAGCGCTTCCACTTGCGGATCAACTTCTCCATCCATTCCTCCTGTCCATTCATCCGGTGTGATAGCCAAGGTTTCGTTGACATGCCGCCTGGTCTCCTTCAAGATCTGTTCGCCTTTCCTAGCAACGTGACGTAGGTCATGTAAAGTTTGCGCACCCGCATTTAAAAGCATCAACTTCAGGCTGATGTTAACGTTCCTTTTCAATATGTCCATCAGAAGGTTCTCCGACATCGGCTCCTTTAGTCTAGCGTTCAAGGCTAATATATCTGTATGAAACGTATCATACGATTCATTGGCCTTCTGACGAGCAGGAAAAAAAGTCAACTACCAAAAAAACTAAGTGCGTTTAGCACTGCCTCNGGAGGAGGAAAAAAAGTCAACTACCAAAAAAACTAAGTGCGTTTAGCACTGCCTCACTGGGTGAATTCAAAACTCCGGAGGACGTGACGTGAAGTCTCGGAGAAGCCTTCGGTTGCTGACCAAGAGGACCGATCCGAACCAGCACACTCAGCTCCACTCATCCCGCCGCAATGCAGCAAGCGGCAGCAAACACATGCCCCACTGGTGTTGTTGTGACGCCCGGTCCTAGCTCACCCTCATCCATGGCTACCGTTGCACCCTAATGTCGGTAGCCCCATTATCAAAGTCCCTACATGCCTTCCTAAATAATGAGTCGAATCAGCATTCCCATTTTATATAACAAATTTATTTATAATAAATCATTTTTCTTAACTCTAAAATAATCCGACCCTGGCTCGGTCGGTGTGTGTGGGGCGGTCTTGTTTTTCTTGATTATTATTTATTATTATTATTTAAACATTTTTTATTTGTTGTAATAAGTATATATGTGCTATAAGTAGGTACAAAGTTTGATTTTATAATGATATGAGAATTGTAATAAGTATACATGTGCTTATTTTTATTTATGATTTTTTTTTTTTGGTATTATTACAAGAATTAGTAAATGAAAAGGATAACGTGGTTCGNGGGGCGGTCTTGTTTTTCTTGATTATTATTTATTATTATTATTTAAACATTTTTTATTTGTTGTAATAAGTATATACATATGTGCTTATAAGTAGGTACAAAGTTTGATTTTATAATGATATGAGAATTGTAATAAGTATACATGTGCTTATTTTTATTTATGATTTTTTTTTTTTGGTATTATTACAAGAATTAGTAAATGAAAAGGATAACGTGGTTCGTGTTGATTGATGGTGGGTTCAGTCTATATACTCCATGACTTTGGTCCTCCCCTTTGACCGGACGATGGCGTGGTTCACATCTATGTGTGTGGCGAGCGGTGCCCTTTCCATTGAAACCGCCATCGCTCTTTGTTGTTTTTAGGTCGTCTTAGTCGCAGCCTTTTGAACGGGTCGAATGCGTCCCCGGTGGCCGTTTCGTCGTTCGTTGTGGCCGGGTCCTCTTTGGATGGTGTTTCGGTGACCATTGGTGTTGTTGGCGGCTGTTGTCGCCGCGTCGACTGGGCACTCTGACATGGCGAACAGCTGGTGGTGTGGCTTGGGCACAACCTGGGCGAGCGGAGGCCCGTGAAATATCCTGACGCTCAGGATCCGTGGTTTGTTCGGCGGCCATGGTACGGCCTCATATGGCGGTCACCATGGTGAGACTGGCCGAGGTTCGTCTGGTGCGGTCGGCTGTCGCCTGCGGCGTTTACGGCTGGACGCGGCTGCCTTGGACANATACGGCCTCATATGGCGGTCACCATGGTGAGACTGGCCGAGGTTCGTCTGGTGGGGTCGGCTGTCGCCTGCGGCGTTTACGGCTGGACGCGGCTGCCTTGGACATGCTCGTGTGTTTTCCTCTCTTTTCTCGGTGGCTGTTATATGATATGTTTTATTATATATTTTCTTTTCTTCTGCGCTACTTTTGGTTTTGACTTCGGTATGATTCTGCAAGTAGAGGAGAGGTACTTGTGTTAGCGTTGAGGGGAGGNATGCTCGTGTGTTTTCCTCTCTTTTCTCGGTGGCTGTTATATGATATGTTTTATTATATATTTTCTTTTCTTCTGCGCTACTTTTGGTTTTGACTTCGGTATGATTCTGCAAGTAGAGGAGAGGTACTTGTGTTAGCGTTGAGGGGAGGCGTTTCATAGGAGAGTGGGATTAGTCGTGAAGGGGTTTTAGGTCTTGAAGGTGCGCGTGGACTTGCGGCTTATTTGGGTGCTCGGCGTGCGTGA
>NW_016176049.1:0-9531 GCF_001687245.7 Rhagoletis zephyria
TCCACCAACAACTCATTCACTGATTTGACAGAGCCAATCTGGTGGACACCTACCGCCCTTGGTTCCTGTGCATTCAGCAAATTCAGCACAAATGCCATTTCGCTGAGGATGTTCGTGACGAAATTCAAATCCATTAAAACCACATAGATGTCTGCCAAAATTTGTATGTGGGGGCGATTTTTTATTTTATCCAACTCTACAGGAGGTAATTGTTTGCTAAGTTGAGCTTCCACAGTCTCACTTTCCACTTTGGATGCAGCAACATCTCGTAGTTTTCGCTCAATCATTCCCCGCAGATTTTTTTCGTCATCGCCAACACAATTCATTTCCAACTCTTTGCTGATTTCGTTCGCATTAAATTTCAGCGACTTTCTGGCAGCCATAATACTACATTCATTTTTATCTTCTATTTCCGCATTTGTCAGTTTTAATATATTATTTTCGTTGCTGAAGGAACTGCTACAGCCAAACGGCTTTAAGTCGCCGACTTCACTTGCGACGGCTCGATGACTAATAGTTGTTGGCACCACTCGCTTTTTAGGTTTACTATTCGATGTAGAATCCCCGGTTGATGCTATGGCAGTGTTTTGAACCTGTGTGTGAGATGACTTCTTCCGATTCGAGCGACTGTTGCTTTGATGCAGGACGATAAAGTCTCCCAGACAAAAGTTTGAAGAGGAGCTGTTGTTGCGTACTGGTACTGATTTGTCAGCACTATGCGGAGTCAGTGCCTGCAATGATGAACTGTTTCCCGATCGACGGCTGCTGTTTTGTATGCGGCGTATGGGTGTGTATGAGTCGCTCTTGAAACTATATCCCCGACTTCGATCCAACGATTGTGTAGGCGTAGATACAGCAAATGAGGAATTTTTTCTTGAACCTCGAGCATTTCCTGGAAAATCCTCCCCTAAACTGCTTTCAAAGTATGCTGAAGCGTTGCGCCTTTGCTCAGGGGTAGAGGCGAAATTTGGTGTGGGCGGCGCGGAATCCTGCGCGCGCCTAGGTGTATTGCACCTATTTTTTTTTTCATTTCCGCCGCCGGTATCACAACCAGCAGCAACGGATTGAACCGCTTGTATAGATGTCTGAAAGGTTTGGTCATTTTCATTAGATCGCAAATAATGTTCAGTTTGTTGACGCATTGCATTCAGAAAGTATATCGCGAAATTGTCCAAGTCGCTAGAGCCATCCCTCTTCGATTCACTGAAGTGCTTAAGGTACCAATGACGGAAATGGCTCATGGGAACTGTGGTATCACCAAAGGAATGAGCTATCATTTCCGCACCTGCAAGTAGCAGGGTTTTTAATGTTTCTTCCGGGGAACTCATTATAAGTTTGTTGCTCTAGCATCTATCGTTTTTTGAGATTTTGTTGATTTCAAAAACAGTTCATTTTGCACCGCTTTTATCTATTGCGTTAAATATTTCCTAATATTTTATTGACCATCTGAAATGGAAGATGCCAAAGAAAAAAAGAGGACGATATTTCAGGATGGAAGTGGTATTATGCAGCTTGTCGTCAGAGTTATTGGAAAATTTAAAAAAGCTAGTACACGTTTATATCTATTAAACGCTTGTGCAATGTTTTTACTGGTTAATAAATAATGAGAAATATACTACAACAAATCTACTTCTAAGTACTTCAGCTTTAACTTTAATATATTCATCAAGACAAATAAGCATCGACCTTTGAAATGTGCAACTCACCATTTTACTTTGAGGTTGTTGCTTCACTCACCCTTAAAATAATATTTTTATTCAAATAAGTTCAAAGGATGGACAAATTCATTTAAGTCAATGCGGTATGAAAGCACAAGCCCCCCCATTGACAGAAGTGCATCGATAAGAAATTCTCTGTGAAGTTTACGATTGGANACCATTTTACTTTGAGGTTGTTGCTTCACTCACCCTTAAAATAATATTTTCATTATTTCAAGTTCAAAGGATGGACAAATTCATTTAAGTCAATGCGGTATGAAAGCACAAGCCCCCCCATTGACAGAAGTGCATCGATAAGAAATTCTCTGTGAAGTTTACGATTGGATCGCGTTTAAGGAGAGTACTTTTTTCATACTTTGTATGTATGTATGTATGTATATAATGTCAGCGATGGTGTAGAAGGAATACCAAAATTTCAGAGCCCGTTTGAACTGTTTNATCGCGTTTAAGGAGAGTACTTTTTTCATACTTTGTATGTATGTATGTATATAGTGTCAGCGCGATGGTGTAGAAGGAATACCAAAATTTCAGAGCCCTTTGAACTGTTAAGAAAATAAACCGAAACTAGTAATTTATTTCCGAAAGAGCTATCAAGAGAGCTACGAATTTCGTGTAATCTATGTGGCAAAATAAAAAAATTAACTATTTATTTCCTCCTCTTCCCTTTTTTTTTACTTATCTGACAGGTTTTACAATACTGTGGTCAGCGTAGCTGGAACTGGACATACGGCGGCTATTTTTTGATGAAAAAATTACATCGACGTCGACGTTAATAACCATAATAGGGCCGAATAGATTATTTAATGCATTTTTTGTATTTGTGACCACGTAAATCATAATTTAAAAAATTTAGTATTTTGTGCTGACTACACACGGGGCAACCGTTACAGGAACACCATTTCTATGAGAAACTAGTCTGAACAAAGTCTCTCAAATATGTACCTTCGTCTGAATTTACTAGAAAAATAATTGTCCAGCAATTAATTATAAATGAAAATTTTTTAAATATTGAATTATGCTGTTATTTATTTATCTGTATTCTGATATTTATAATAGGGCCTATTCTTTTTTTCGTACGAATCGAAAATCATGAAATTTTCTATACAAAAATTTCAAATACGGTCTGCCATTAAATTTTGGGCACAGCGAGTTTTTTGCAATACGGGCAAANTATTTAATGCATTTTTTGTATTTGTGACCACGTAAATCATAATTTAAAAATTTAGTATTTTGTGCTGACTACACACGGGGCGGGGCAACCGTTACAGGAACACCATTTCTATGAGAAACTAGTCTGATGAACAAAGTCTCTCAAATATGTACCTTCGTCTTAATTTACTAGAAAAATAATTGTCCTGCAATTAATTATAAATGAAAATTTTTTAAATATTGAATTATACTGTTATTTATGTATCTGTATTCTGATATTTATAATAGAACCTATTCTTTTTTTCGTACGAATCGAAAATCATGAAATTTTCTATACAAAAATTTCAAATAGTCTGCCATTAAATTTTGGGCACAGCGAGTTTTTTGCAATACGGGCAACTATTTTTTAAATATTTAATTTTTCGCTCATTTTTTATAAAAATATGGTTAATTCTACAATAAAAACTCCAAAAATCATAATTCCAAACCTTGTGCAAAATTCTGCAAATTTCCATTCAAATATTGTAATTTTTATTTGCACTCTTTAGAAGAAGTTGAGTAAGCGGTTTTTTAGCCCGTTCAATTTTAGTATAACAAAGTGCAAGTCTGAGGTAGCTAGGATACATAAAATAAAAATGTTTCTATATGGAAAAAATGAGCGACGCCTCCAACAAAAAAAATTTGCCAAAAATCAATGGTAAGTCCTAGCTTCCTCAGACTTGCACTTTATTGTACTAAAATTGAATGGGCTAAAAATAAAAAACTGCATACTCAAATTTTTTCTAAGCAGTGTAAATAAAATGTGCAATATTTGAGTACGAAATTTGCAGAATTTTCTCTAATTTTATACAAGGTCTGGAACTCTGCATTTTGGAGCTTTTATTGTAAGGTTAAACATATTTTTATGAAAAAATTAGCGAAAATTAAAATATTTTAAAAATAGTTGACCGTTATTGATTGACTGTATGTATGTAAGTGAAGTTAAAAGACCTTCCAGATTTCAAAGGTCAATTAGAAATAATTGGGTCGGAAGACTGTTCTTGACGTAAGCTACAATTGGCATATGTCTGGCGAAAAGTACATTTTCGATTTTTAGTTTAAAATAACTTAATTTAAAGAATAAAAGTACACTGAAAAACAAATTTTCGATTTCTCGTTTAAAATAACTTACTTTAAAGAATAAAAGTACACTGAAAAACTAATTTTTTTATACACGTATGAAATAGAGTTGGCAAAATTTATTCGATTGATGAATAACAAATAAATAATTTTTTATTTTCGTTATTCGTAAAAAATAAATAATTTAACTTTATTCAAAGAAAAATTATTCCAATGACGGATAAACTATTTTATTCGTTAAGCGAATAATTAATGAAAATAAAACAAGTAGTATTCTTGATAAAACAGCAAACAGAATTAAACTAACTGACAATCAGTTGCAATAGAAATAAAAGTAAATCGTTGCTCAGTCTGTTATAAATCGAGTTTTCAAAAATTTGCGAATAATTATATTACGGATAAAATTTTCTTCGAATAATTATCTAAATATCAATTTATTTGAATAAAGCCTAACTCTGGATATCCGGTTAATATATGTTCGTTTGGTTATCCGGATNGTTTTAAAATCAATCGAATTTAAGACTAAAAAGATGAAAATAAAATTATAGTTAAAAACATACAAACTCGCTTTTATTACAATGTGAACTAAAAAGTAAAAAATAATTTATAGAAATACAGATTTCGTTTAAGAGGAATAGGAAGTTCCCTAACTTGATTTAATTAAACTTTTAAAACGAACCTAAAATATAATTAAAGTAAAGTAATTGACAATAAAATTAATTTAACCGGAAAACAAAGCGTGGGATGCTTCTTAGATTTTATAGTCCTGTTAGTTATTGGCAATATTCAATATTACTTAACTAAAAACGAAAAGTTCAAAACAATTGCTATGAATCACCCCACGTTTTATTTTCCGGTATTGTCAATTACTTTATCCTATTTTAGGTCGGTTTTAAAAGTTTAATTAAATCAAGTTAGGGAACCTCGCCCTCGCTAGGGCAGGCACCTTGCCGTTGGTGCGGGGGCTTAGCTGAACCTCCATTCAGCCCTTCCCTGGATTGGGGTAACGCAGACGCTTTCAGCTTCTACGCTACCCTCCATCCAGCTTAGGGCTGCCGGCGGACAGTGACCAAGAACTGTCACCTCCTAATCCAGGGTGTAACGCGACACCGTGCCCATTGGACGGTTTGCAGCCAGGAGGGAAAACCGGCTGTATTTTTAACGGCGCCTTCTCGACACCGGGCCGCCTCGAGGAGTAACGGTGGCCTTACTGCGGCAAGGGCCGCTGTCGTGGCGGACGAATGAGATCCCCAGCAACTATTTAGACCGCTATGCCTGGCTGGTCAGGCATGCGGTCGTACGAACAAGATGTTTACAACTAAAGATCAACAACAACAAGCTAACGACAGCAACAACAAAATTAGGAACACAAATAGCACAAAAGCACAAAGAAAAGGCACAAGAGAAATCTAAAGGTACTAAGCAAGAGGAACGGAGGAAGAGCTTCCCAGAGGGCCTCTCCGATGCTGAAGCGGCACTCTTTATAGAGCACGCGCGGGAGGACGATGAACACTCTACGAGCAGCGGCATCTTCCACGAGAGGGCGTTGAGAGATGCCAGTGGGCATGAGACCACGAGCGGTAGTGGGAGATGGAGGTACCATAGCGAGTCCTCGCGCGGGCAAACCAGGTCCCCTAGTCAGTCCGGATCGACGACCTCGCGCGTCTCCTTGAAGAAGCAGAAGGGACGCCACTTGGATAGAAAGGCGAATCCACCAACTCTTTCTCTCGCAGGGAAACTCGGTTCGCTGACCGACCCCAGGAGGCTCGGGCTCCGGGGCGAGGGCGAGGCGCTATGTGAGGTACATCGAACAAGGCAAGACTCCCGAGGTAGCTAGGGAGCTAGCTCTCGCTAGATCGGCCCCACAAGGATCGAGTAAGCGGGACTCTGAGCGCTACAACAGTACGACCGCACCCGCGAATGAGCGGAAGAGCGGGCATCAGCAGCAGACCAGACAGTATGGCTCTCGCGAACAGACCGCACCCGCCGCTGGGCGGAAGAGCGGGCATACCAGCGAGGGTCATAAACTCACACCCGCTGAGAAGCGGAGTGACGGACAGCACCATGCTACGGGTGGTAGGCACTACAGGCACACTGGCGAGACCGCACCCGCCTACAAGCGGAAGAGCGGGCATAGTCGCTATGATGAGAGGCACAGAAACCAGGACAACAAGGTGGAGGGCTCCGGTGAGACCGCACCCGCGAAGCGGAAGAGCGGGCAGTTAACACCAAACACTCCGGCCCCAANGCGCCCGCTGAGAAGCGGAGTGACGGACAGCACCTTGCTACGGGTGGTAGGCACGACAGGCACACTGGCGAGACCGCACCCGCTTACAAGCGGAAGAGCGGGCATAGTCGCTATGATGAGAGGCACAGAAACCAGGACAACAAGGTGGAGGGCTCCGGTGAGACCGCACCCGCGAAGCGGAACAGCGGCGAGTTAACACGGAACACTCCGGCCCCAAAGAAGCAGCGGGAGTATCCACCCCCTCCAAGATCGGGACCCGGGGGTAAGCATCACTTCAGGTGAGGGCGCGCAGTCCTCTGAGCCGACACCTCTGGCCCAATCTTCCGACGAACGAGGTACCAATGTGCGAGATACAGCAGCTCTTATACAGGGGCAAGTCCCCTCCACGCAGGAGCTGCTCGAGGGTATAGATTTGAGGAGGCTAGAGCTAGACAGGGGAAGCGAGAGCGAACTAAGGCTCTCGGATCTGGAAGAGCAGTTATGAGGCACCCACCGCCCTTGTCAGTAGCCCAGATCAACCTGCACCACGCGGTTGCGGCCTCGGCTGTAATTGTGAGCAGGTTTTCTCCCGGACGATCTGANGAACGAGGTACCAATGTGCGAGATACAGCAGCTCTTATACAGGGGCAAGTCCCCTCCACGCAGGAGCTGCTCGAGGGTATAGATTTGAGGAGGCTAGAGCTAGACAGGGGAAGCGAGAGCGAACTAAGGCTCTCGGATCTGGAAGAGCAGTTATGAGGCACCCACCGCCCTTGTCAGTAGCCCAGATCAACCTGCACCACGCGGTTGCGGCCTCGGCTGTAATTGTGAGCAGGTTTTCTCCCGGACGATCTGAGCATAGTACTGATTCAGGAGCCGTGGACATACAGGGGCCAGGTAAGGGGCCTCAAAGGAACACACAATTAGGTAATATGGGACCTCTCCGTTGAGAGGCCTAGAGCATGTGTAATGGTCAGGAATGATATAGATTTTTTCTGCATTACAGAGTTTTTAAGCCAGGACCTGGTAGCAGTACAAGCGACGTTTTGGGTGGAAGGAAGACCCAGGGACATAGTGTTTGCTGCCGCATACTTTCCGGAGGATAACCACAGCATTCCCCCCGCAGAGGTACAAGATCTGGTGGAACATTGCAGAAGAGCCCGACTTCCTTTGATCATCGGTTCCGATGCGAATGCCCACCACGCTGAGTGGGGCAGCACCGACATCAACAAACGGGGTGAGTCCTTACTTGAGTACATTTTAAGTGAAGATCTGTATATAAACAAGGAAGGAAGGAACAGGCAGGAAGTCCTTGACCTGACTCTCAGTAACGATCTGGGTAATAATCTGATTGGACAATGGTGGGTGTCTTTGGAACCCTCCTTGTCTAACCACAGGATTATCCGTTTCTTGCTGGGAGTGCAGGCCAGAGCAGGGATTCCGAAGAACGAGAGATTTATAATCCTTAGCGATAGCCAGGCAGCACTCAAGGCCCTGAGCCCTTCCTAGGAGTGGGTCCAAACACTCTAAAAGAGGAGCTTAAGATAGAGAGGATCACTATGAGGGATCTAAACTGGCAAAGTTCGTCAGGAATGCGTCAGGCAAAGAGTTTACTGGGAGGCTATAACAGAAGGAGATTCCAAAGCTTAATTGACCTCCGAAAAGGGCAGCTTAGAATCATAACAGGTATCCTCACAGGACACTGCAGGCTGAGAGGACATCTATATAAGCTGGGGATATGGTCGAGTGACCTTTGTCGGTTTTGCGACACTACCAGCGAGGCACCTCATCACATCCTCACCGAATGTGATGCAATCTGCAGAAGATGTGAGAGAAGTTTAGGCTCAATGTGGCCACAGCTTAGGCACATTCACTCCCTATCTCCTAAGGCACTGTTAAATTTTCTCAGGGAATTAGTTTTAGAGGAGGTATTGTGAAGAGTGGAGGGCACAATAGACCAATAGGTCGCGGTGCAAACCTCCTTTTATTATCTATCTCTATCTAGGGAACTTCCTATTCCTCTTAAACGAAATCTGTATTTCTATAAATTATTTTTTACTTTTTAGTTCACATTGTAATAAAAGCAAGTTTTTAGTGTTTTAAACTATAATTTTATTTATGCTGAATAACGTTAAACTGAAAATATCTCGAAAACTTGCCTTCGAAACCCAAATACATACGTTTCTTCTTCTTCTTCTTTGGAGATCTAGCCGCCTAAGTCTGCGTTCAGACACTGAAACCCGAGTTACTTATTATCGGCGATTTCTCTTTTGGTGTTGCTCTTTGCATTCACACGCAGCAACTCTTTTGTACGCAATTGTTGTTGTCAGCTGCGAACAGTGATCGGACGTCTACCACATTGTAGTAGATCTCCCACTTTTTTGAGCATCTACCACATCTACCACTCAAGGTCTGAAAACTACCACATATTCGCGTTTTTGAGTAGTATTATTTTTGCTTGACGTAATTTTCTTAATTTTAAGAGGAAAAAATTGTGCAACACTAAACACGATTTGGTATCAAGAATATAATATAATAATACAAGATTCCGCATTCCCTTCGACGATGAAATTTCTCAAGTAAAAGTAAATAAAGCCGAATGGGAGGATAAAATAAACTGTAAAATAGTAAACTTTTCTCAATTTTTCGTCAGGAAACGCGGTTTTATTGTGTTACATTGCAAAATATATGACTTATAAAAAGAATTAATAGCGAAAATGTTAAAAAACGGAGATTTCGTGAAAGTATTTGTGAAACTGCATCAAAGGGTTCTGAGGCGTTGTTTACTTTTACTTGAGAATTGTCAAAATCGGCAAATCCCAATTTGCTGTTTTTGGAACGCGTCACATTTGTTCGCTGCTTCGTGATGTGCTAAAAAGAAAAGCTGGCAGCACTCCGCAAGGTCGCAGAAATCTCTTAAAATATGTTCGAAAAATATCTTAATATGGAAGGAACTGCTTTACGCTGTCAAGGAAAAAAATTGCCAAAACTCAACGCAAATTTTTAGCAACATCAATCTTGCACTTTATTATACTAAAATTAAATTTTTTAGTCTAATTAAAAAGTTTGCCATTTACGTGAAACCTTGCAGAATATTTTTTATTTCTGTACAAGGTTCGATCCAAACCCAGAGATCTACCACATTTTTTTGAAATCTACCACATTTTTCACAGATTCTACAACACGGAATTTTTTTAAAGTCCGATCACTGGCTGTAAGCCGCCAACTTGAATTACTCAGACGAACGAAAGCACAAAGCGTGTTGCCCAAGTACGAGCAACTCGGTACCCGTCCCCTTTCCTCGTCGCTCTCTCCCCT
>NW_016176050.1:0-6581 GCF_001687245.7 Rhagoletis zephyria
GTTTTTATTCTTTTTTATCGCATTGCAGCTAGCTAAGTATTTGGTGCTCTTGCACTCCGTGTATCTGTTTGGCGATCTTCTGTGGCTTATCGGTGCGCATGCGCACATGTAAATTATTGTAAATAACCAATAGCAATTTGCAATAATTCTTAGAATAGTAATTAGCGTATTATGTGGGATAAAGTTTCTCAATCTTTTGCATATTTTATTATAGAAATTTAAAAAAAAAATTGTTTTTGTTGTTACGTTTTCCCTTCGTAAAGACTTTGACATGACAGCGTGAACGGCTGAGCGCTAGGTATGACACAAATATTGTTTAGGAGATTTAGTTTTTGATATGCAAAAGTCAAATTAATTTGTCTACTTTTAATTGGAATTCTATAAAAATCCGTAAAATACGAAGAGGAAGCTACAGTTGAGCTGTAATGATAACCAAGCAATGAATAATTCCTTGGACTCACAATTCAGTTGCCTTTCACGGCACTCTCTCTCTCTCTCTCTTTCGTTTAATATGGTCAACTTGCACAATAAGACAATTTTTAAGATTACAAAATGAATCAGTGGGCATTAAGAATTTTTAAAAATATGGCGTAGATTTTTTAAAAACATATTTTCGTTTATGTTTTCGTTCTGCTCTCTCATGTTCTCTATAAACCAGCTAAGTATGTTAGAATTAAAAAAAAAACTCTTCAATTGATGCTGCGAGGCTCATGCACTACAAAACTTTTAATTTATTCACAGTCACGTACTGTGGCATGTCGACCAAATCAAGCAAAACTCATACATACACAACTGATCTTGACAACAAAGAAACAGAGAATCAAATAGTGAATAGACAATGCATAAAGTGAAATCAAATATAATAATAAATCCATTTCAAATCGATCAATGGTCCAACCATTTTGGATTTGGATTAATTTTGGTATTTTTTTTTCTTTTATCATATAGCGAAGTTTTTCCAAAAGAAACAAATGTAACAAACAAATTTTGGAAATTTTTGATTTTTGTTACACCACGAAGAAGATTTTCAAATACAACCCTAATAATATTTGTTTGCAACCTCTCATAGGAAGAGACCAAGTGCTGGTTTGGGTGCAGCAAGCAAACGATTAGCAGCAAATGGGCAAAGGAAAATATTCAAAGAATAAATATCCAATATTCCTCAGATGAACAGATTCGATGAGTTTAGGTATAAGAATAAAAACTGTATAGTCATTTGGATCGATTTTCGAGTTTGTCGATAGAAAGGGAATTAAAAAAGTAAAAAAAAAAATATTTTGATATTAATGTTTTAATGAAAAGAAAATCTTATTGGAACTGGTATTGTTTTTACTTCTTTCAGATGAATGTCAATATCAGGAAAAGAAGTGAACAACACGACTTATGTAATTAAATTCGCACTCGGTTTCCACTTGAATTGTTACCAAAATATAAAAAACACAGCTTCGATTAAATTTTAGATCTTACCTTCCTATGTCTCTTGCCTTTAACAAACACAATGCTGTAAATTTCGGGATCTTTTGAGGTCAGTTATAATATTTATAAATTTTTAATTTTTACAATTTTTTATTTCAATATTTAACCTACCTAGAACCATTTCGCCAATATAATAGTTTTTGAAATTTTAAAAAATAAACATACGAAATTCGGGATTTTGTGAATTTTTAAACTTTGCACAAAAGAAAAGTTCTGAACAAAATTCGTACAAATTATAAATGGTCAATTCCAACCATTGGTCGATTTGACATGGATTGACCTATATGCAAAGATAGTATCCACATTAAGGTGGTCCAAAAATGCATGTGAAAAATAAAGTCCGATGCTCTCACACCGTTGCATTGTTTTTTGTATTTTTATTTCGATATCAAAAAATATATAGAGGTAGAAAAACAATTGTTCGTGGAAATGGTATAGAATTCTTGCAAATCAATCTTTTGCGATCGTAGAACTCTGTTTCCCTTCCGGACTCCCTCTGTATTTTTTCATTTTGAAATCAAAAAATTTTAAGAGGTCGCTGAAGGCGCTCAAAGTTTTCCTTTTTTATGGGGCAACCTTAATAATTTTTCGTAGAAATTATAAATGTAGACTTCTTGCAAATTAATGATTTTGCGATTGGAAAACTCTACTTCTCTTCATGAGACTTCCATTAATAATACCCAATTATTAATTTCACCTTTTTTTAATACCAACGATTTTTATAGGTCAACCCATTGCATAGTTCGTATTAAAAAATAGTTAAGTAAACAATTGGGTGCTATTATTGGAAGTCTCGTAAAGAGAAACAGAGTTTTCCGATCGTATTGATTTTTAAGAAGTCTTTACCATTTCTACGAAAAATTATTATTTTTTCTCCCATATAAAATACATGGAAAACTTTGAGCGGCTCTGAGCGATCTCTAGTTATTTTTGATTTCAAAATAAAAAAATATAGGTATATTTTTGACGGCATAGAACACTCCTAGGGGATGAGAATATTAAAATTCCAACCTTAATTTTTTTTTTTTATCACCCTAATGTACATATTGGGTCACATGAATAGTCTCTGTGGATTTTCGTCACTACGTTGGTGTTTATGTCAATGCATCTGGCAACACTAATAATATTGCGCCAAACTGAGGTGCGTTTGAGAGGCGACAATTCAGGCAAAAATTTTAGAAAACTTTAAATTCTTGAAAACACTGCAAAAATATGTCATAAAGTTTATGAAGTGCACCGAAAGAATGATGTGGGTGAACGTCGGGCCAAGGAGTGGTGTACTCGGTTCCGTTGCGGAAATTTTTATATCAAAGGTATACCTCACTCTGACCGGCTTTCCACTGGAAAGTAATGCAACTGGTAGAGCAAGACCGCGGTGCATGCTGTCAGGAGAGAGCAGAGGAGCGAAGCATCAACCAAATGACAGTTTCTAATCATCTAAAAATAGCAGGTTACACAAAGAACCTTGATGTTTAGAAATTTGATTCACCGATTCAACCTCAGTGAAATGGTGTAGAAACGATGAAAAAAAAATTGTGGCAATACGAGAACAAACAACGCAAGCGGTCATGGTTAAAGGCTGATGACACTCCACAAATGACTTCAAAGCCTGTGTTGATGGCAAATAAGGATATGTTGAGAGTATGGTGGGATTAGATATTAGGGGTATTGTCCTCAACTGTGCACAACTTAAATGCTTGAACGAAGCCATAAATAGAGAGCGATCAGAATTGGCCAGCAGAAAGGAAGTTATTTTCCATCATGAAAATGACAGCCGAACCATCCTTTTTTGATGACCCGAAACAAATTGAAGGTACTGGGTGAGGAATTTTTAAAGCAGCCACCATCTCGATTATGTTTGTTTCGGTCTCTTTAAAACTCTCTTTATATTATTGACCCAAGAGGCGCTGAAAATCAATTAGCCAAGTTCTTCGTCGATAAACCAAAGAAGTTCTACACCAACTGTGTTATAAAGCTGTCGGGAAACTGGCAAAAGACCATTTAAAATAAGGGATTAAAATTGATTTACAATAAATATTTTTTTTTTTTCAAAATTGTACGTGGCCACTTTTCAATTTACCCAATATATGTATCTCCAACGAAGGCCTAATTTTTCCTATACGGGAATATTCCCGTAATAATGAGTTGCTCTTGCAAAGAGAAGCTCAGAGTGTAGAAATATATTTAAATATTTAAAAACCGTAACTTGATGACCATTGCAAAAATAAGTATTTGGAACGCTTTTAAATAAGTTATTTTCTCAAATTTATGAGAGTACTCTATTTCTAAGCAGGGTAATTAAAATTGCTAACGACACTCCATAGTAATTAGTATATTTATATAATTTATGTTAAAATTTAAGACAAATGCATTTGGTAATAAAAATTCCGTTTAATTTTTATGAACTGTTTATTTATGCTCATAAAATAAATTTGCTCCTGCAACTATAAATGTGGCCCTTTTATAGCAAATTGTATGCAGCATACATAATTTAACTACTTTACCAACATACTCTCGGCACTCATTATCTCATCAAAGTGTTTCTTTTAACGTCTTTGCTGTTTAACTTATTTTTCAAAGAAAAGTAAAAATATTTTTAGAGGGTTTTAGCTCAGATGGTAAGCTGGTAAGCTCGTTGTGACTTGGATATATTTTGTATGTAAGTCCCTTTTTATTTAAACTGCAAATGTTTTCCTTTACATTTTACTTATTACCTATGTACATATGTATGTAGTTTCTTCTCACCTTCATTCTTCTGCGCTTAAATATGCTTTTTCTTTATTCTATTTATTTATTTTATGCTCTTCTTGCACAGCAAGTGTGGGAGTCAATCGCCAGCAAATAAAACGGACTAACTGGAAACGTGCATACTTCATGAACTTTCTCGTCTGCATTTCAAGAATACATCAGGGTGAAGCACACTTGAGACCAATAAAACCCTTTTTGGAGAAAAATATTACCGACGGGAAATGAAGGAAGATTCAGATGCGCAGAAACTTAGAAATACTTTTGTATGTTTAAGTTAGATGAGCAAGAAGTAATGGAATTTCTTATTTTTGATATCTAAATTATTATTCACTGTGGTGCAAAGGGTTATAGTGAGACTTCTAGGTATGCAGTTCCAGTTTCCTGACTATACTCGATTCTTACCCTTGCGTCCCGTTCGTGCAACGTGAGTAACCAAACCATGCGCCACGGCAGAAAGAGAAAACGGTGTAATGGAACCAATCTAAAATATTCGCCACGTAAAGAAGAGTTCCAATGAAAATGACTACATTGCCTCTGCTGAAACATCCCACGTTAGGTGGAAATCACGGCAAACGGTTAGAAGGTTTGAAGGTATGCCGTTGCCAGTCTGACAGAACTTCTCGTGTAGGCTAAGCCAAACGTTACCGCCATTCGAGTAATGCGATGCACGCGGCTAGATAGATGGAACTGGCGACGTTTTCTCGGTCATTTACATATTTGACTCCTGATCGAAAACAGAGAAACCATATCGTAAAAGTTGTGATAGAAGAATTTAGCAATCCTATGGGGCCTATCATTGGCTCGTACCAACGTCTTATTCCAGCGAAAATACGCACGTGCCTCTGTGCAACCTAAAATGTCCATCCCGAAACGCAAGAAAAGCTCAATATCGAAAACCTACAATCACAACTAACTGCAAGAATATCTGCTATGCGATTATATCACCTGCTCTCCGAAAGAAATCTTGAACAACGTGACTTTATACCAAAAAAAAACCTTATTAATTGATCACCAAAATGTTGGGAACTGCCTCGATCTAACTAACTTTAACCAGCTAAGTGACTAGGTTCAGGGCTCGTGATGCTAATATGTAGGAGAGGGAAAACAATAGGACGGAATCTATATAACCGAATACAGGAAAGAGCACAAATGATACTTAAACTGTGGTCGGGTCTTTACTAGACTGGTTCTCGCTTCGTGTCTTTCAAAAATGTTCTCATAAGGGTAGGTTTTTCACCCATAAATGATTAATTGGTTTCAATCAGGTCCATAGCTGCGAGCTAATCTGCAACCTGTGCCCCTGTTCACAACACAATTGTGTTGAGCTTGTTCTGTGGTGCCGGCTCAATAGCTCCACCACCAACGCGGCGAAAACAAAAAACTGGTAATTTTCCATTGTCGCCTTACAGCGCATTTTTCATGTCGTCTCCGCCTTCATTCCTCATTGTTATTGGTCCGAGTCGTTTTGGCGTGAGCACGCTCCAACTCGTTTAGGAATCTTTGTTGCTTCCAGTAGACGTCAAAAGATAAGCGACTTACTAACGTTTAGTTTTCCAGACCAGCGCAGATTCCTGTAACAAAAACTTCACCAACGTACATATGTATGACCGAAGTCTAGAACATAGTTAAGTTTTGAAGGGAATCCTACTTTTCCAGGTTGGTTAATAGTAGCCGCACTGAAAGTAGCGGAGATTATGTAAAGACCCCCCAATTGAGGACTCGATATCCCATCGCCCGAATATAACGAGGTACAAATATTAACTATCTGCTGGATCTGGTAATGAGAATAGTAGTTGTAGAAAAGCTCAAACTAAGCGTCAAAGAGCTGATTTGGCTTTATCAGCGTGGCTTTCGACCGTGTAAATGCACCCTAGGGCAGGTATTCACCAAACGAAAAATTTTTTAAGGGATTGCAGAAATAAATCGCTTTTTTTAGAAGTAATAGATGCTGGCATATGCCGGTGATATCGACACTACTGGCCATAAGCCCGCTCCCTTTGCTCTGATTTTTGCCTAGAAGTAAACGAGGACAAGGTGAAGTATCTGGAAATCAGTATCGGCGCTA
Source organism: Rhagoletis zephyria (assembly GCF_001687245.7). NCBI lineage: Eukaryota > Metazoa > Arthropoda > Insecta > Diptera > Tephritidae > Rhagoletis > Rhagoletis zephyria. The sequence goes on from NW_016176050.1 coordinate 6,290, forward strand.
ATATAGGTCTTGCTAGCATGTGCAATGTACTCTAGAATAATTAGGCTCGAAACTTGTTACTCGGGGCATTTTGCGGTCGCTAATTTTGAATCTGACCAAGAATTTTCAAGCTTCGAAATGGCGTAACCAACATGAATCCTCGTGGTCGTAACCAGCGACCCCAAAAACCACCGAGTAACAAATTTCATGCGAATCCAATCGTTTTTTAAAACTTTGTCCGCCATTGTGGATCCGCCGTATTGAATTTCAACCACTCACGATTTCAAATAAAATTTACCGAATTTTCAAGACT
>NW_016176050.1:6971-9531 GCF_001687245.7 Rhagoletis zephyria
TTTTCTTTTTTTTTTTGTTGCTGACGATTTTTATTTTTATTACCTATGCAGCAACTTCATTGTCACTTTAATCTGTACAGTTTTGGCAATTCTTTTTTGTGTTTTGTTTACTTGATGAGCTAAATTGTGCTGTTCATTGATTTGGTGTTTTGCAGCGAGCAAGCGATAATTGAGTGCAGCAGGCATCCAAGAAACGGCGTAAAAAATGTGCACGATGAAGAACGATAAAATTAGATTTAAAATAAGAGAAAAAACCAAGATCGACATTATTAGTTCGGCGGCAGCTCTGCCGAAGTTTTACTTAAATACCAGCAGCACAGTTTTGCACAACAGCAAGATCATCCAATGCCTCCGTTCTCAGGCCAATTTTATAGTCAATCGAAAAAAAGTGGTTCAATTCAATCATCATAGAACGCTTTATACTCCTATTTTTAACAATTTTTGCGCTGATGGCATCTTTCGATTTCCGAATTTTCTGAGTATTTTTCTCACCACTATTTTAGTGTGCAAAAAAAACAAATATAATGGCGAAACCGTCGCTCAAAAGCGCGAAAGCCCGCTAAGTCATGAGCCTGCTTATGCGCTAATTTTTTATGCTTGGCACTATAAGATAGATTCATGAACACATTACTATATATCGAACCGTTTCGTCAAATCTATGGAACTCCAGCTTGTCACAAATAAATGCGGTTTACGGAAAAGCGGTTTAGCCGTGGTTGAGTTACATCTACTTCAAACCACTACACTATAAACCAGCAGCTAATTAAAGTTACCCGAAATAAATTTCTTAAATTCATTGAGTGGCGTAGACTATCTAATTTTGTATAAGTTAATCCAAACTGGACCCAAGCTTCAAAAAAATTTATTAATTATTTAATTTCTGCCAGATACTCAAACTTTGAAATACTTTTTACTTTTTTTTTAATTTCTTAAATTTATTATTATTTTTTTTGTATGTACGCTGCCGGAAAAAAGTTTTGGCACAGTAAATTTTTCAAAATATAGGCAACAATTTTTATTCTAATATTTTTTCGCCAATTTTTAACCAGATATTCTAGTAAAAAAATACAAGTTTGGAGTTAGTAAAAAATCGCATTGATTTTTCAGAGTTTTTTTTCATATAAATTTTTTTCGAAAAATTTTTTTTTTTGTATGGAAGAGACTGCGTGAAAAAATTGCCAATATTTAACGGTAATTCCTAGCTACTTAAAACTTGTACTTTATTATAATTAAATTGATTTTAAAAAAAATTTGATTCAAAAGTTTAAAATTTACGTGAAAATTTACGGAATTTTCATCAGTTTTGCACAAAGTTTGGGAATTATATTTTTATGTTTGTTGTTGTAGAATGAACCATATTTTTATAAACACTTGGCGGAAAAATATTAAAATAAAATTTGTTGCATATATTGGGAAACATTTGCTGTGCCCATACTTTTTGCCGGCAGTGTATATCTTTTAAGTATTTCATATTTCTCCTTCTTTATCTGTAAATTCCACATCGAGGATTTCGTTTTCTGATTCCTTTTTATTTTTAGATTCGGAAGAACAACAATCCCTTGAAACAACTTCGTGTTTAATGGTTACTGTGCTGAGATTAAAAAATTTTGATAATTTGGCAGAGTTCTAATAACTTTTTTTATTTTAAATTTCCCAAAACTAACTTGCCTGCCGAGGAGCGATCGGTTTTAGAAAACTGTTTTTTTCTTTATTTGGAAAAAAAAATGCTTTTATGGTACTACACACCTCTAACCATCGGCTACAGCAACACCCATTGATGTCATATTAATAAAATCAGTAATGAGAAAATTATGTAATAGATTTTCTTAAGTAATAAAAAATTAAAAACTCTACAATTAAGTATCAGAAGTGGAATATTATTTATTAATTTAATATTTTTTATTACTTTTATTACTAACTCTGTGTGTTTATCTTCCTCCATCACCTCTCAATTAACCTCATTTTTCCGCAACGCTTACGTAATAGAGTCACAAAAACTGTCAACGCTGTGCAACGCTGTGCTAAATTGCATCGCTAGCTGCTAAATTAAATGCTATTTTGGCTGCGCAATAGCGATAAAAAATCAAGTAACACCCAAAAAACACACGCGTTTTGCAAAACTTGCTGCAGATGCTGGCGATAAGCTAAATCGCTTGAATTGGCGCTCAGCTTGTGGGTGATGATTTGGGCTAAAGTTTTGTATTAAAGAAAATCAGCTGAAAATTCATTTTATTACCTAGGCGCCAATTGAACATTATTAAACGAGGCTTAAGTAAATACGTGTTTGCGAACTTCGGATTTTTTTTTTCTTATTAACCCTAAGTTGCATCTGCTGCAAATTAAAATCTAGTTAATAACTGAATTTTAAAATAGAAATAATTTTATTTTTTGTATGCCCTCAAAAAAACTCGTCGTAAATGAATATAATTTACCCAATATTTCACATCTCGCTTACCATTCTACGGAAAAAAAAAAACATAATAACGGATTTAGTGAATTTAGCCACATAGCTGACAGCCCATCAACTCAACCATTCAGCGCAGCTCATCTCTTCACCACT
>NW_016176051.1:0-9529 GCF_001687245.7 Rhagoletis zephyria
TAGTTTTCGCACGTAAGCTCCCTTTTCGTAGACCAGGTCACATATACGTTTATATGATTTTCATGGACCGAGAATAAAAGGTATGATAGAAACTAAATGTCATTATCGAAGTTTTGCTTCCAAACTGAAATAAGAAGAACAACCTCGGGACTTAAAAATTGAATTTCGGGATTGAAATTTTTGTCCCGTGCCCATCTCTAGTATATACCCGTCGTCCGTTTGTCGCGAAAATATTCATCTGCCGCTCACACAGCAAGGCATCCATACAAGCAGCTAATGAGTTCGTCAGCCAACAATGCCGGAGTTGAGCGTATAGCGGTCGCTCTTTATTGCACGTAAAGCAAATGTAATTTATTTCAACGCTGTTGTCAACACTTTGGCACTTTTGTTGTTATTAGTTTAGTTCGTAATAAATTGCAATTTACGGCATCTCGTTGTTCACTTATACGACTTTGTGTAGATATGTGTATTCGCAATGCATACACCCACACTTCCATATACGCCCTGTGGCGAAAATTTCTAGTTCGGAACTGGTACATTTAGACCCAGTAACGGTTCGCGATAAATGTCTTTTGCATGCAAACAACTGGCGAATTTAGCATGGCGATGTCCTAGGAAGTGTCAATTTCCCCCCGAAAGTTCCGAACTGGTTCTAAAATCGAGAGACGTAAGAAAAAAGTAGGTATCATGCCTTTTCGATCTTTTCGGTTCTTCCGTGTGAGCGATTTTAAATTATTTTCGAAGAAATGTATTTTCAGTTTGAAATTAAGTTTGTTTGAATGATTGTAAGAAATGTACGTTTACATACCTTTGGCTGTAGCTGACTTTGCAGAGGTGCTTGCTGTTATTGGTTAGATTCCAGTAGATCCCAAGATGTTAAGCTGTCTGGGAAGTGCAGAGTGGAGGCGTATTTGAACGAAAAACCCGCCAAACTCATATCTACATATATAAAGTAAACAAGCCATCTGCTGCATCCCTTTTTATGAAGATGCAAACAAGAAGACTCTCCATATGCTGGTACGAACAAATGAAATCCAAGTTTCTATTTTGTAATGATGAAAACTAAGTCGTTGAAATAAATTTACTATGTTTATTAGCCCTCATATTTTGTAAACGAGCTGCAAAAGAACGCTCCAACTCGGCTAACTATTTTGTGGCAGGGTAGGAAATCTTTTGAGTTAAAAAATTTAATTTTTACAATTGTTTTAAGATCAATTTTAGTAAGTCTTTTATGCAGCGGTCCTAAACAGCATATACCAATGTACATAAATATGTCGGATATGGATCACAAATTTAAGATTTTTCTACTGGGTGTACTCTTACTTTTTTGTTTGTTTTTATTATTTATGTGTGTTAATTACCATTGTTTACGCAGCCATTGTTGTAAGCTGCACTACCCTTTATGAGTCTCTGCTTTCCATGCATTTTTGCTCTGTATAAATCAACTTCGAATTACAAGTACATACGTACATTAGGGTGATCCAAATAAACTAACCCAACGAATTTATGGCCTTAAACGGACCTATTTACTGAGAAGAAAATTTCCCCATTTGGTAACATTTTTATTCCAATTTAAAAAGGTGTCGGTGGGCATTTAAAATTTTCCATGTAAATTATATGACATTTTTTTTATTAAAAATATTATAACGATTGAACCGTTTGAGGTAACAATTTTTCTAGGCAAATTCTTGTAGGGCCTTAAATTCTCTTTAAATATTACCCAAAACTTGGTTATTTTAGAGACGATTAAGAGTATTAAATATGTTAATGATATTGCTGCACGAGATATAGCGTTGAACAAAATTATAATCGAACTTTGACGACAGAAGAAGAACAAAAGCAATTTTTTATGCTAATAGTACATGGTTACATTGCCAGCAATATTCTAATTGTGATAAACTGAATTTTATTAGTAATTGAAAATAATACTAATGTTTTAAAATGCAATAAAAAATAAATAAATGGATTCAGACTCTCTCTTCTCCGACAAATCTAGTTCATAGTCAACATTTTCTACACATTCTGCACCATTTTAGTGAAATTTTTTTCATTTAGCATACTACATATTTCTGTTTTTTTCGGCTTTCGTATTCCGATAGTCTATACAGTTTTAAGTCTAGAAAATTAACACCAGGGTAATTTTTTAGAGAATTTAATGCCCCATAAAAATGTGCTTAGAAAATGAGAAAAAACATTTTATTTCATATGATTTACATGGAAAATTTCAAATGCCCACCGACGACACCTTTTGAAATTGGAATAAAAAAGTTTTTCCAAATGTTAGAATTTTCTTCTCACTAAATAGGTCCTTTTAAGGCCGGTTAGTTAGTTTATTTGGACCGCCCTAATGCACATATTAAGTACTTACTAAATGTGCATATGTTTTATACATTATATTAGCCTGTTAGTTAACTAGTTGGTACTAAGAATTTTAATATTTTTAGTGTTTTATGTTTCAATATATTTTATTTATGTAGCTGCAGCGCAGGCATACTGGTTATTTTAACTTTATTACCATTGAATTTATTACTTTTGTATACACATTAGTGTGGGCCGAAAATCCGCTTTTTGAGAATTTTGATTGTTAATAGCAAAAATATGGTTCATAATGCTCTAGCAGCAATCTGCGTGAAGGATGACAATTTTTGGTCAATATCTTAGGCTCGCCCAAGTCCATCAAAGTTCAATGTGCTCAGTTGCAAGTATTTTCGAAGGTATTAGTCCTACATAATTTGGTATATGGGCCTTTTTTGTAGGGAATCGAAATAAGCAAAGACAATTTTTTTTGCACTTGACCTTTGATGGACTTGGGCGAGCCTAAGATATTGACCAAAAATTGCCATCTTTCACACAGATCGTTTTTAAAGCATTATGGATAATATTTTTGCTATTACCAATAGAAATTCTACAAAAAAGCGTATTTTTGGCCCACGCTAATACATATGTATGTATGTATGCTTGAAAGTGTATGTGTTGCAATTGTACGCAATTGTTTGCAGGCAACTGCAATTAACTTCCTACAACATTGCTGAAAGTGCAGTGGATAATAGTTTTTATTCGTACGCCGATTCCTAAAGTTACTTCGAGGCACAGATCTTTTGTATGGCAAGAGTATTTGCTTTATGAATTTTCAGTTTAAGGAATCTATATATAGCAACAAAAATTATCTTTAAACGAGTTTAAACCGAATTTTATATACCCGGCGCAAGTATCAAATATCGTCGTTCCTCTAAAGTACCCAAAAGTCTATAGCAGTCTTACTTAGTTATTGTTAAGAGATTGTTGTAAGTAATAACTTAGAGTAAATGAGCCTCCTCAGTTATTGAAATATCGGAGTTTTCGTATATCTGAAATTTACCATTATACGGGAAGAGGTTGTAATTTTAGTCCAATTTGAATAATTTTCAGCGAATTGCTTTTGCTTATCAAGGTTATTAAGTACTTATATCGACTTTCGTTGAAATTGATATCGGCTACCAGTGGTTATTTCAATAATCGGGCAATAGCCATACAATAGCTGGCGTATGCTGACGACATCGATTTTATCGGTAACAAGTAATTTTTAGCAAAAAAAAACCGACTTAAAAAATATATATATATTTCTACATATTTCATGATTCAATTATCGGATCTAAACCAAATTAGTATGGGACACTACCTTTCCGTTGCAAAAAAAAATTATCGAAATCGGTTGACGTGGTCCAAAGGTATGCGGTAACATATATAAAAATAAAAAATAAATAAAAATATTCCGGCGAACTGATAACCTCCTTCTTTTTTGGAAGTGGGTTAAAAACAAGGACTACGTATGTTCTGCCTTCACGGGATTAGATAGAGGGACAAAGGAAATGGACCTGGTGGTGAAGGACAAAAAGAAGTGTCTGCTGTCATCACACAAACAGTCAGAGAATACGCGTCTTGGCACCCACGTCACTGTTGGCAGTTACAAGTTTGAAAAAGTAGACGACTTCGTTTGTTTGGGAACCAGCATTAACAGCAATAAGAATGTCGGACTTGAAATCCAACGGAGAATTCTTCTTGCCAACAAATGGACTGAGTAGGCAGGTTTTTGCTGGGAAATCACTGGCGTGCTGTTTTGGACTCGGCCAAAATGGCTTAGGCGGTTACAGCGCCAATAAAGAAGAAGATTTTACTTGAGTTGAGATGAGTTGAAGTGAGTTAAGGTGAAAAGCTAAAAATCTGTCAAAAAATTTTCTCAAAAAGCTTCCCGCAATTTCTCATTTCCTGCCACTAAATGAGCTAAATTAACAGCCCTGGTTTACAAGAGTTAAAAAAGTAAACGGAGTTATAAACAAAGGAGTCCCATTATCGGATCCTGTCGTAAACCATTTTTCACTTAAAAATTTTCACTTTTTAAATAGTTCCCAGTCACCTCGGTAGATGTAGGCGCGCTCTTTTTCTATTTATAAAATTATTTTGACAGAGCGCCGCAAATCTTTTTTGTTTGAAAATGATAAACAACATCTTATTGTTAACTGTTTCCGAATTAGCTCTGAGTAAAACGCAGTTTTATTACTAAAAAAGTATTTATTTATCTTAAAATGCATATTTTTTAGTTTTTGAAGCTTATTTTACGGGCCAAAAACGATCTTTTTTTGGCATAAAAATATCCGCTCTAGCTATAAGGTCTAAATACTATAAAGCGTGGATCACATGATTTGTACATTTGGTAGTCACAGAGTGGTATTGTCTTCAAATTTGTATCGAAAATGAGTTCAGCTCAATAACAACTTTCCAAACAACACCACCCTGTAATGGTAAAAATGGCCAAATTTGTACAAATGTACAAATCATGTGATCTCTGCTTAAGTATATATAATGTTTTGCATATTTCAGAAACCGATGACCTGAATTCGCTTACGTTCCCACGACAGTCGGGTCTATGTAACCGCAACAACTTATAGCGTTTTCTTTTCTCAAAAAAAGTTCTCCCCTTTTCTATGGGAACTCTTGCTTTGCGTTGGCCTGAAACCTGAGAAAATGTTGCGTCCTTTATATGAGAATGAAACAGAAANCAATCTTTTTTGTATGAAAATGATAAACAACATCTTATTGTTAACTGTTTCCGAATTAGCTCCGAGTAAAACGCAGTTTTATTACTAAAAAAGTATTTATTTATCTTAAAATGCATATTTTTTAGTTTTTGAAGCTTATTTTAGGCGCTGAAACGTTCTTTTTTTGAATAAAAATATCCAATGTAGCTATAAAGATTAAAAACAAAAAAAGCGGGGATCACACGATTTGTACATTTGGCAGTCACAGAGTGGTATTGTCTTCAAATTTGTATCGAAAATGAGTTCAGCTCAATAACAACTTTCCAAACACCACCCTGTAATGGTAAAAATGGCCAAATTTGTACAAATGTACAAATCATGTGATCTCTGCTTAAGTATATATAATGTTTTGCATATTTCAGAAACCGATGACCTGAATTCGCTTACGTTCCCATGACAGTCGGGTCTACGTAACCGCAACAACTTATAGCGTTTTCTTTTCTCGAAAAAAGTTCTGCACTTTTATATGAGAACTCTTGCTTTGCGTTGCCCTGAAACCTGAGAAAATGNATTTTTAAAGCTAATGTTATTCCCTTTCATGGAAAATTACTGCTGTTGACCCACAACTTCTCCTTGACTATAAAAAAACTGGTCAATAAAGTGTACTTCGAAAAAAACATGCAAAATCCACTGGATTTGCACCAAAAAAAATTTTGTTTATGTTATATTGCACTATTATTATAGATTTTGAGACGACAAATACGATTCCGCTGTTTATAAATCGAAAAAATGTAACTCCTCAATTTAAAAAATAAATATTTGATTGCATTTTTTTTATTTGTATGCTGCTGTTCATCCTTCTCACAATTGTATATCACTCGAATAACAAGTACGCTGTAATGCTATTCAAGATCTTTAATTTGAACCGTGGTGGAAATCTGTAGGCCCTCTGAGAGCCAAGTTATAACAATTTTAANCGTAATGTATTCCAGTGACTGCCAAACTGTTGCACTACATTGCATGCTGTAAATAAATTAGCATTTTCCTAGCAGCGTCGTCAAAGATAGTGGACGAGAAAGGAGGGAGGGGTTGTGAAAACTAACAAATGAAAATTCAAAAGTGCAACTGGAATTACCATAGAAAAACAATCAAAATGCTGGTAAATGCTATTTGACTGTTCATTGGTGGAGTGTTAGAAGTAGCGAAGTAAGGAGGGTTACATGAACAAAATGGGCAGCAGAAGCAATTAGTTTCTATTTTAATCATTTGACAATAGATGTACCTAAATTTATGCACAAAAACCTAGTGTTTGTATCGAAATATCAATATGTATAAATTATTGCTATGTGCAGCACGTGCGTTGAGTACTTGTTACCATAGCCATACGCTCGTTGCAAATCTGGATTTTACGAGTATCATCAATAGGTATTGTTTTCTTACCTGCCGGGTGGGCTGTGTATTTTGTGTGTGGTCGGTCAGCAGTTGCTGAATTATTTATTTCAGTAGAATAATAATAGAATTTTTATTAGATACTGCCCTAATTCTCATAATGAACTAATGGAAGTGTTGAAGGTTGTCGTTAATGACACATTTTATAAAAGGCTATATAGAAACGTAGTTTACACATTTGCTTACTTTTGCTGCAGTGATACCAGACATTCTCTGCTAAATTACTCGGAAAAAAATCGGGGAAAAAATCTCTCAATTACCCACATCTTAAAAAATGATCACACAAAAATTCCCAAAGAATTCAAAACATATCTTTCAGTAGTAAGAAATTAGCATTCATATATGTAGTTACCTTACTATATTATATATACTCGCATACATACATATGTATATACACATACACTGCCGGAACAAAGTATTGGCACAGCAAATTTTTCACAATATATGCAACAATTTTTATTCTAATATTTTTCCGCCAATTTTGTATAAAAATATGGTTCATTCAACAACAAGAAACATAAAAATATAATTCCTAAACTTTGTGCAAAACTCGCGAAAATTCAGCAAATTTTCAACTTTTTAAACAGATTTTTTAGAACTTTTTTGAGTATGCAGTTTTGCAGCCCATTAAATTCTAGTAAAAAAATGCAAGTTCGGAGTTAGTCAAAAATCGCGTTGATTTTTGAGAATTTTTTTTGTTGAAGGTGCTTTGCATTTCCATTTCCATATAAAGTATTTTCGAACAAAATTTTTTGTGTGGAAGAGACTGTGTGAAAAAAAAATTGCCAAAAATCACCGGTAATTCCTAGCTACTAAAAACTTGCACTTTATTATAATAAAATTGATTGGTCTGCATACTCAAAAATTTTTTAGAAAATCTGATTAAAAAGTTGAAAATTTGCTGAGTTTTCGCGCGTTATTGTGAAATGAAAATCGCTTTTTTATTCGAAATGTCCCTTTTAATAATATTTCTTGCAAAGTATCCCACAAACAGGGAAATTACCCACAATCTGGCATCACTGTTTTGGTGTTAAGTTATTATGGTTAGCTCAAACATTACGACTATATCTAAGCACATTTTTATAGACCTTAGCATAAAACCAGGTGTTATGGCCATGCTGTTTCAAAATTTCGTTCAATTCTATGCATTCGTGTAGGCTGCAATTTGGAACATACATATGTACATACTACATACATACATCCACGAATGCATACACATATGATAGATTAGGGCCGGGGTTACCAAACTGGGTATGCCAAGGATGCCGCTAGCGTATGCCAGATGTGTACATTGAGAAAAAAATCAACTAAAAATTGTTTAATATTTTTTGCCAAATTCAAACTTAAAAACAACGAATCAAAGTGATTTTTGTTTGAATACGCTTATGCTCTGCACTTAATAGATGCTTTTTCATAGTTCGGAGACACAAAACAAAATTTATCGAGTTATCTCTAAGAAATATATAATTAAAGTAATTTTGTACAGTTTTGGAAAATAGTGAGTAAAAAGCTACGAAACTGTTCTTGATTAATATATTTAGTTTACCAGACTAACAATGTTAAGCTGATAAAATTACCCAAAACCAATTAGCAGTTTACCGAAACTTCCGAAATTGGTGTGAAGATCCTTAATAACATATACAAAATTCTATCAAGAGCTCATTTAAAAAACTTTTTGACCTCTTCATTATTTCAATTTTCTCTTCAATCTCCAATTCAATTTGCAGCAAATTTCCTGCGGCATGTCACATATGCTTAGACGTTTTCCCATTTCAATTCATTCTGAATTCTCTGCTTTCAGATACACTACTTTAAACCGGACTGACATTTGCTGTCAATGCCATTTGATACCATTTTCAATATACATACATATGTATGTACATAGGTATTTCATCAACATTCCCTTTAACTGTTTTCCTCTTCCCTTCGTAACAATGTCAAATCTAAGGTACCTAACCGTCTTTTATTTCAAATACATACATATTAGACTCCTGCGCAATTCCATTTAAACGGCCCAACAAGACATCCGATCGCCGCGCAAATACTTTCCATCCCCTACTTTCATCGTTCGGGTCAATTGTGAGTAAGCATAAACCAGTTTCAGCAAGCGTACGTAAACTACCGATCAATAGCAACACGCGTAGAGTATTTACTTTGCCTTCCGCAACTACTGCGAGTAAAAGGTATTTGACAGTAGAGTACTCTACTGGTAGTACTTGAGTATTTTCGAAGAAAACATACATTTGTGGCAAGAATGATAGAAGAATTTTCTGGATCGCGCATTTGTGGTATCTGAAAAACACTAAGGACAGGAATGTAGTGGAGCGATGAAGAGAGCGACGAGCAAAACGTACTTTCAACTAAAATGCTGATATACATACCTAAGTACATATGTATGTATGTGCATAGATACGTATGTGCATAGATACATACATATGTGCATAGATACGTATGTGCATAGATACGTATGTGCATAGATACGTATGTGCATAGATACGTATGTGCATAGATACGTATATGCATAGATACATATATATGTAAGTGTCCGCATATATTTTTTCTCGTCACTTGTTCTGTCGCTTCACTGCAGCAAAACCAAGTTGTGAGGAAAACCCTGACGATATGCGTAGAATTGAAACCATGGGTTCATATTAAATATATTTATGTATGCATGGACATATGTACATATGTTAAAATGTAGTTTCGATTTAAAAAAAATCGGATGAAGTTTTTCTTTCGCCATTCATACACCTCTAATTTCAGTATTTATTAAAAAAACTCAATGAAATTCAAAAACTCTATCTTGCATTTGGGTTTACTCAATACCAATTTGAGCTGTCGCAGTGTTTTTAAAAAAAAAAAGTTTTCAATAGGTAGGTTCAGAAGGCGCAGCAGTTGAGCGCAACCGTTGCTAAACAAAAATCAGTGATCGTTATGCGTCTTTTGGACGACTTCATACATTAGCTGTCAAATTCAACTCTCAAAGGTACACACCAACATGTTGTCTCAAATGATCAGAAAAATATTACGATCGTCTAACACGCAACTATTCAGTTGATCAGAAG
>NW_016176052.1:0-9529 GCF_001687245.7 Rhagoletis zephyria
ATCTCAACCGCACCTACACCACCAACTAAACGGCGACGGGAATTGGAACTGAGGCCCTGAGGCCTGCCAGGGTTTTAACGGGACGGGGGCAGTTGCGGCATTAGCCCACCAGCCATTTCTGCTGAGTGTCACCCCAGCATACTCAGNCCCAGCATACTCAGGTGGTAGAATACCACAACCACCAGCTCAGGGATCGACAAATCCAAAACGTTTTCAGAATCGTAGTCAGAGGACGAAGCCAGGGTCGTTACCGTTCAGGTTAAGAGGCCGTGGAGGCCGCAGGCCATTTGGCGTTACCCAGGGTGCACCACGCGGAGGCGACCTGCTCTACACCCCTCCTTCTTTGCCTACCTTGGCATTCAAATCGCCAAGCACGATTTTTATGCGTGTCGGGGGCAGCGCTAATATGTACCCTCTAAGCGCTCATAGAAGAGGACCTTGGATGCCTCATCCTTCTCTTCCATCGGGGCATTGGCACATATGAGCGAGATGTTGAAGAATCTCGTTTTGATGCGGATTGTGGCTAGGCGTACGTCCACTAGAGCGAACGCCGGCACTCGGCGACGAAGTCTTTCTCTCCCACCACAAATCCTACACCAAATTAGCGCTCCTTTACGTGGAAACTGTCGTCGACGTCGCAAGGTTCCACGCACGCGGGATAAGTATAAATAAAGCAATGAAGATAAGGATAAAGATGAGGATAAAGACAAAGGTAAAGATAAAGGTAGAGATGAGGATATGGATAAGAAAAAAATATAAATTTAAAGAAAAGGATTGAGTTAAAGATGGAGATAGAAAAAAAGGGATGGATATAAAGACTCCTCTAAACTAAACTCACCTCTAATTATCTCACCTCAATTCCCCTTAGTTTTCCTCAACCCACCTTAACTCACTGCACAGACATGAAGGTAAATTTAGATTTTTAATATAAGCATATACATGAAGGTGAATATGTAGATGAAGAAAAGAATAAAGATAAAGAAAATGATAAAGAAAAACTAACGACAGAGAAGGGGATAAGAGAAAGATGTAGAGATGAAGATAAAGGGACAAAGAAAAATATAAATCTGAAGATTAAGATATGTTATGCTGCTCACCACACCTTACCCCACCTCAACTACCACGGTAAGTATGGTAAAAGAATGCTGGCCTTTATAGCGGTTAAATTTTAACACTGGTCGAACACTAGTTATCTATAAAAGGATACTAACTCGAACTGTGAAGATGGTTTTCAGGGTATGCAAATTTCGTTTTCCATTGTAATTTTCTAAAAACGAGTCCAAATTTCAAAACAACTTTAATTTTGAATGCCCATGTAACTAATAAAGGGGGTCTTCAACCGCCAAATATCCCTCAAAGTAGCCTATGAAATTGCCAGCTCAAAGCTGCACATGTGCATATCTCTGGCAATACTTTTGTTTTGCAGTTGCTTATGCATTTTATAGTAGCAGCCATGCCAAGCGGTGGTATTTTAGCCTACGAGTATTTGCGCGAATTTTTGATGCACTTCAATCAATGCTATATGAATTTTTCTACTATTTACGTACATACAAATTTATGTTTTAACTGCATGTGCACGAGTAAACATGGTACATAATTACGGTGACCATATTAACCAACGTAAAATAAAGGACATTTTTTTGTTCAAAATTATTAGTGAATACGTACATAATTACAGCTTGTATGATAAAAGTATCTTACCCATATCGTAATTAAAATCGAATATTTACCACTTAATTATATTATCGGCCGCTGTGGTGTAGTGGTAAGCAGTGCGCGCTCCGAAGCACCCGGGCTCAAACCCTGGTCAAAAAAAGATCGCAAAAAATAATAGAGAAAAGGTTTTTTCTTAACAGCGGTCGTCCCTCGGCAGGTAATGGCAAACCTCCGAGTGTATTTCTGCCATGAAAAACAGCTTCTCATAAAAATGCAAACTCTTAACCGCTTGCAACTTGTACTTTGTTACACTAAAATTAAATCATCTATAAAATTGCATATCCTAATTATTACTAAAAACCAAAAAAATTGAGTTTTAGTGAACCATTTTTTATAACACTTAAAATTTGTTTATTACTTTTTTTCGTTTCGGGAGAACCATATAATTTTTTCAACTAGTTTTTGTTATGTAACATTTATTAACTGTAACAGGAGAATATAATTTCTTAAAAATTGCTACTTTTTCTGAACTTTGTACTAAAATATTTAATATAATCAAATGGAAATTTCCGGTCTCTTGCAAATTATATACGCCTTCGTTAAAAAAAATATAAAATTAAGTGGATGATGCATCCAGTGATCAGTGAGGATGATCCAGTGCATTATGAACACTAAATGCCAGTTTTGAATCACTATGCAACAGGGGTTTATTGTTCTGTTTCAGTGGAACTGGAAAGTCAGCGCGCAAAACGATTCTGGGCACCACTTTTCCTGTGCTTCTGAGAAAAATTATTTTTCTCAAAATATATCGCCGATGCTTTTACAAAACCGCCCATCGAACAGTTGCAAAACCGTCTAAATCGCCATTGTGGCAAACATGAGATTTGGCATCCCTGAACTAAAGGCATCGATATTTATGCATAAAAATCGTAAAATCGTTATTAAAACAACAGATTTGTAAAATAATAGCTAGCGAAAATACCGCTTTCAAGGGAAAACAATTTTTTCACTCTTCTGTAATATTTGAGTGCCATAAGATAGGAGGTTTTGCAAAGGTGTCGATGATATTAATTTTTCTATATTAATTTTTTTCAGTATTAGCACTGATTCGTGATTTATAGATTGTACAAAGATTACCGATTAAATAGATACCCTTAAGCGGGGTGCGAAACAAACTGGCGAAGGTTTTCATTATATTTTATAAGGGTGATTTGTATTTCTTCTAGTCTCTGTTTAAAAATTTACCTCTGAAAAATCCAGAGCTAATTTAAAGGGCAGTTTAAGAAATAAAGGAGAAAACGCGTCCTTCATTTTGATACAAATTATAAAGGACAGGGGTTAAAATAAAAGTCTGTCCTTTAAAATAAAGGACGGGTGGTCACCGTATACATTATATATGCGTTTGAAAACTATAACATTTTCGCTGTAAACATTTACAGACGCGCAGTTCATTCAAATTATGTGGAAACTCATGTGAGTAGTCCACAATATACATATATATGTAAGTGCATATTTACGTAGGAAAAGGATATTATATAGTACTTATGTATGTATGTAAGTGCATGTGAAGCCTTGAGTGCTTTGGCTTTTAGTGGACAAAACTATCGCAAATGCACTAAATTTACGATAGTCCTTTGGCAGATATGATATTGTAATAACTAGCATCTATGTATGTATATGGAGAGTTAATAAAAATAATTGGAAGAAATAAATAACTTAATACTTTTCTGGGAAAGGGACAAAGATTTGACTAAACAGAAGAAATAAGAATCAAAGCTGATCCATACCGATTTTTTCCTACACAAATAAATCGGAGTGGCTCCAACGAAGAACCAAAGTTCCACACAGACTTGTTGCGTCATCTCGCACATAATTAGGTGGCTCACTTTGCAAAAGTCTAGACTAGGTAGAGCTGAGCAATTCCAAAAAATCGATATATAAAAATTTTATAAGTTACCCACAGGATTAAAAAAGCCCCCTGTTTGAATTTTGACTGAAATAAAAATATGAAAAGAAAAATATGTTGAACACTTTTTAAGTAATACATGTAATTCATTTGGCCATGAATGGGTTAATGTAGTGAGTTATTCTTCGTTATGCAATTATTACCAGTTTTAGTGCAAATAATCGGACAAATAATTGCACAGAAAAAGTGGCGGTTTGATCCATTATTATTCGTCCTAATCGTTAGGGTGGGTCAAGTTTTATGGAACGATTTTTTTCGACATCGTTCCTAACAGATTCGGATTCTACATATAAAAGAAGTCCATTTGAGGATGGCTCTTAAGACAGGTAGATTAATTTTTTTTTTTAAGAAACTTGTACTTGGTGAGTTTTAAAATAATTTGGTACACACGTAAATTTATATGTACCTACCCTTGTGCTCAGCCAATTGAGCCAGCAATGTTTTGATCAGTTTTGGCTATTTTGCTTTTATTTATGTAATGGTATTTAATGACACCATAGCGAATATAGGTTTATGGGTTTCTCAAAAATATTGAAAGATCAAAATTTTAAGGAGAACTTGTTTTTAGGAAAACGCAGCAAAATTAAAAAAGCGAACTAATACCCGTTTTTTTTCAATTTATAAAATTTTCCGCTTATGCCATTTTTTGACACTTCAGCAGTTTTTTTTTAAAAACTAGACGTGCTTGAAAAATTTTATAAATAGACTTCAACTCAACATCAAAAAAGCTACAAGCAAGTCAAATTCGTTAAAATTTTGTTGAACCGTGCTATCGGTGAAATACATTTGTCGTCTTCAGATTAAATAAAGCGACATTTGACCAGTTTCTTTTGTTTTATTATTTTTTTTTCAAGCCACATACATATGTGCTAGAATTATATAAGCAGCGCCATTAAATCCACATTTAAAACTTTTCTTCCATATAAAAGAAATTGTAGAGCTTTATATGAAAGAAAATGCCCAACAACGTTAGATAAAAGTATTAAAAATTAACGTAATTTTCCAGCGTCTCGAAACTTGCACTTTGCCAAAATTTAATGCCTTATAAAATTGCATACCTTAAGTTTCGTAAAAATTCTGAATAAAAAATTTTGAATTGTTTTGCGAAAATTGGAAAAGTTTGTTGAATTTTTATAATTTTTGTGCAAAGCTTGAAATGTGGATTTTTATAGCGCTGGTTAGATATGTATATGTATAAAAAGCCAGACTTTAAAACAATTTATAAAAATTATGTGAAGAAAAGAAAAAAAAAATTACCGTCAAAATTTCACTTAACTTAATCAGCTGACGACAAGTGTACGTACATTAGGCTGGTCCAAAAATGTATGTGAAAAAGTAAAGTCGGAATTTTTATGGTCTCACCCCCTAGGATTGTTCAATGGGGGATAAATAAAAAATCTTAAGTATTAAAAAATTGTTAAATGCATAGATATGCAAAAAAATTAAAAAAAAGAGGTTAAAACTTAAAAAAAGAGTTTTAAAACGAAGTGTGTTTATCGAGATATATTCAGAATAATTTGATTAAAAAACCACAATTCCCAAGTTTCAGTGCCGGGGTGCTTGTGTTAGGGATATTCAAATATGGTCGGTGTTTCCAAAAGCCGGTTTTAATCATAATCGACTGTAAAGTCGATTGAGAATATTGAAATTTCGTAAAAAGCTTGAAACTTGGATTTATATGTTGTTTGTTGAAACATAAGCAATATTTTAATAAAAAATTTACAAAAAATACATATTTACCATGAAAAACATTGGAAACGTTTAAAAAACAATCACTGTACACTCAATTTGGAAGTTAATAATATATAACCATATACATACATAATTACCCTGCAGAGAAAAATTATCAATTGTTAAAACTAACCAACTTATAGTTAGCTTTTTGGCGAGATTTCGATTAATACCTCACTTTTAAGCTTTGACAAAGCCAACTTCAAGTGAATTGTAAAGTCGTGAAGGAGTCATGCAGACGCAATCGGGAGTTGGTTTTCTTTACAAGTTTCTATTAAATATCCTCATACAAAAATTACTTTCAATACACTTTTTTCTGAACTTCGCAGATTCTTTTTCATATTCAGGACAAATAAAAGGAAGATCGAAATTTTATACTATCATTTTGAAGTTATGTCTGACGGTGTTCGAATATGGGGCCACCCAGAGCAGAATATGTAAACAAATATGAAATGTAATAAAATAAAGTAAATAAATAAGTAAATAAAAAAGTAAAAAAACAAAAAAATATTTTGTTTTTCTTATTGATATTTTAGGTCGAAAAGTAGTTAGTTACAAGTTAGTTGACATGTAATGCAGAGGTATCCAGGTCTGACTTTTTTGCGGCCATCGCCCCACAAAAGTAGTTAGCTTTTTTTCGAACAAAATACACAGTTAATAGTTAGCACTAGTGTTCGCGTAAACAGACTAAAGTTAGGTATAAGCTAACGTCACTCCCTGCGGGGTATATACATATGCAATTATATACCTATCGCCCATTTATTTCAATAGTGTCATAATCCAAAAAATACAAATTCTGAGTTGAGTACGCAGAAGTTACCGCAACCTTTTCTTCTACGTTGTGTAAAAATTTCATAGCTGTATCAATTACCACCCTGCAGGAAATTGATCTAGTTTGAAACTATATTTTCAGTGATAACTAATTGAAATTCTCACTATTTTACCTGCAACCAACTCATTTATTTAACATGGCGATGTCCTAAGAAGCAGCCAATTGCCTTTGCCTGCATGTATTTTCAACTACTTTAAATTAATTTGGCTTAAACAATTTAAAGTCAGTATGTTTCTTTTGAACAAGCTTTCGTTCTGCACAAATTGTTTTTTTTTAACAAAAAGAGCATACAAATTCGAAATATTTACTCATTGTATTTGTTTTAAAGTAGTCTTTCAATTATTTGATTTAAAATAAATCACTGGTTTCCGTCAGGGCAGTATCTGACAAGGACAAAACATGAATTAATTTTTACTATGGGAGTATATGTAAATTGAAAACTTTAAAGTCGTTTTCTCGAGTTTTGCTTTTTGGCAATATTACACTCTTGAAGGAAAAGAGCAACGTGTATTTATTTTTAAATATATATACATATATTAAAAAAGGTTTTTGTTTTGTGGAACGAAGTTTGTTTCTGTATAAATATGTCCAACGCTTTATTATATTTCGTATATTTGGAAATGAAGTTGTTATATAAAATTAAGAAAAATTATTGTTTTAATTAATTTGCGCTGGTCCGCAGTAAGTAATAAGTGTAAGTGAAAATTTTATTTAATTTCATATTGATGGTTTTTGCAGTATTTTTTTGTAATTCGGTTTTTTTTCGGTAAACCGAAAAGATCAGGTTTTTAACACAGTTCTTTTTTACGGTTTAAAACCTGAATAAAAAACCGTGATTAACCAAAAAAACCGATTTTTTGTGTCCACCTCTACCTTGTGTGCGATTTTTGTATACTTGCTTCGAACTCATATTTTCCCACTTCATTTATATATAAGCAAATATTTTACACTTATAATTCCATCAATAAAATCTAGTCAGTTAAACAACTACAACTGAATAAGTTGCATAAATAACTCGATGTAGGTACTCCATAATACTAACAATGATTGCATAGCGGAAGTGCTACATACCTAAATTTGTTAGTACGTAAATATGTATATACAATTTCTCCTTTACTGCAGTGAATATGCATACCTCCGCGGATGTACATGCATATGCAATAACAAAAAACGTGAATGCCAAAGCAGCAAAATGCAATCACAATTCCGGTGGGTAGCCTAAGCGCCATAGATCCATTTACCCAATCAATTCCCAGGCAATCGTCAGTCAATCAAATCAAAAAACCAAAATACACCTGAGAAATACTAAACAAAACCGTAGTTGAATCAAATGCAACAGTAACCAGAGCAAACAAAAAAAAAACTAAAATAGCAGCAAAAAGAACTTTTCAACCTACTCTAAGCATTCAAACAAATCTGCATTTGTTAACAATTCTACCAAATACAATTCGTGACAAAATCGTGACATGAATGAATGAATTGGTAAAATTTCACCAACAAATATACGAACATACACATATCGTTAATAGCAAATATACAATGATACTTACATACATACATATATGCTTGCAGAATAAATAGAAACATATAACAGAAATGCGATCGAAATCGTAAGCCAAATAATCCGCTCAAATTTACACTCCGTATTTGATTCAAAGAAGCTTTGCTGTATGCAGAAAATGCACTGAATGACAGCTCAAAAATGAAAAGAAATAGATTTTTTTTCGCGAAGTCGAATATTTATTTTATAACAGGACATAACAGCAAATCTTTTTTTTTGTGAATTTGTTAATATACACACGGCGCTTTGATTAATAAAAGAGCAACTAAATATCCTGTACCGTGATAAATTGCGACTAGTTAGCTGAAAAAGTAGACGTACTCATAATGAACTGGCAAGATGTTATGTCACTAATGCTGTACGAGTGCCAGGCCACAAAGAAATACCGGGAAACTGTGTTGCAGATGAACTAGTAAGGGAATGAACCTTGCTGTGTGCAATCAGTACAGCTCGTAATGCGTACATTCCGCTATCTTCTTGCAAACTCTAGCTGGAGAATAACTTTATCGAATGGGCACATATAAAATGGTCTGAGGAGCTTACTTGCATGATAGCAAGACATATCTGGCCTAAGCTGGACAAGCGTAGAACTCGTCCTCTCCTCCGCTTGGAGCGACTACTGCTCCGACATGTTATTGCAGTTCTCACCGGGCACTGTCTGATAGGAAACCACGCTGCTAGAATGGGTTTGCAGTCAAACGACTACTGTCGTAGCTGTCGCGATGTGGAGGAAATCGAAAGCGTGGAGCACTACCTATGTCATTGTCCCGCTCTGGCAGGGGCTCGTCGACGCTCGCTCCACCATTATTGTTTTGAATATCTGGCTGAACTGGATTCAGCCAGTATCTATGACTTTGTGCGAGCTACGAAATGGTTCCATTTCCAAGGTAAGAGGAGGGACAAATGGAGTCTCTAATATAGCATCACGACGGGCCTATGACGGCCTAAGTGTGCTCTTTTTCTTTGAAGAATGAGGGCAGCCGCGATAACCTAACCTAACCTAACCTAGCTGAAAAAGGGGCTTGAGAAAAACTGAACGGTTTGGAGATTGCTAAAAGGTTTAACAGAACTTTTTGCGCTAGAACTTGAGGCCAAGTTTTGGGCTCTGGCGCCGTTAGTCATCCTATCCTTGGTAGTGTAGTTTTCATTGCGAAACTAAATTTTCCACTGTGCCATCAAGTATAACCTTTGTTCTCGTTCTAGTGCCTTAGCTCTGCAGAACAGTCTGAAATGAATTGCAGAAAAAAGCTTTACAAAAAACAACCCGAAAAGAAAGATTTTAATTCGCAAGGTGTGTTTGTTAGTCTAACAATAAGCTGGTAGCAGGGGAAGAAAGAAATGCTTGTAATTTCAGTGTTGGACAGAAGTCAGTATTTGGTCTCTTTAAGAAAAGTACCAGGTTGACCGAGCTTTGCCCGGAGTGCATATACTTTTTAAAGTTTTCAAGATTTGGATAGCTTTAAAAAAATAATATTTTGGAAATAAAGAACATGGATTTCGATATCTATTAAATAAATTTCTTACTTAAAAATTTAGGTGGCAACCCTATTCCGAAACACACTGGAATGAAGTCGTATATGCACTATGTATACTTAAAAAATGCTGTTTGAAATTAATAAAACAAAAATGTGTATTACATAGAAGAGTGGCAATCCTGATGGAAAATATTTTCTTATTTTTGTAGATAAATTGTGTAGAATCGAAAAAAGGGCACCTTACACTATTATCCAAAGGGATAACATTTTGTATATAGGAAAAGCATTGTTTAAGAACCTTCTCTTGG
>NW_016176053.1:0-9527 GCF_001687245.7 Rhagoletis zephyria
AGTGAAAATGGTGCGAAATTTTATGTTCCTAGCTGCATAAATAGAGGAGATATGATAAAAGACCTCATATCTGAACAATACGTTACATGGGGGCTGCAGGTTATAGTGACCCGATCTTCGTTATTTTCACTGTAAGTCTTCTGCTGATAATGAGTGAAAGCAGCGCGAAATTTCCTGTTCCCAGCTATATAAATGGAGGAAGTATAACGAAAAATTTTATATCTGAACAATCAGTTGTATGGGAGCTATAGGTTATAGTGACCCGATCTTTGTAATTTTCACTGTAAGCATTGTGTTGATAATGGGTGCAAGTGCTGCGAAATTTCATGTTCGTAGCTGCATAAATAGTGAAGTTATAACGAAAAATCTCATATGTGGACAATCAGTTGTATGGGAGCTATATGTTATAGTGGTCCGATTATTCCGGTTCCGACAAATGATTAATACATTATAAAAATACACCCACCTACCAAATTTGATCCGGATATCTCGAAAACTGAGAGACTAGATTGCATACAAACAGACAGACAGACGGACAGACGGACAGACGGACATGGATAAATCAACTCAGCTCGACATTCTGATCATATAAGTATACATTTTAGTGGGTCTATCTCTATTTGTTCTGGTACTTACAAACATCGGACCAAAGTTATAATACCCTTTCATGCTCAGTCCGTTCCGTGAATAATAAACATTTAAGGAGGAACTCGGCTAAACGCTAAAGAAAAATGCGAGCACAAAATTCTTATGTATTAGCTTTTAATAGCCCTTACCTTTCACTCACTGCTAAAGCTTAGTGAGGTAAATACCTTGCCTGACCTAACATTTCTGCACAGGTATTACCGAAGAGCAGAAAGTGAGGTTGTCTGAAAGCGACGAGTGAACATGTCAAACCGTGTTCCGACAAGCTCCATTATCAGTACCTGCGAAGTGTTTGAGTAATCAATAATATTACTAAATAAATTATGCCTAGAGGCAATTGCTGCAACTATTTTGTAAGATTTTTTTTGCTTGCTATTGCATCCACTTGTTTTTAAATAAAGTGATAGACTTAATGCAAAAGTTTCATTGCGATGGATCACGCAAGATGTGCGCGATCTCATTAGGCATCGTGTGTAACTGGCCATGAAAACAGCATAAACAAAAAGAAAAAGAAAATATATATATAAACATATATTAATAAATTATATTAATTATATTTGCTCCCTTAAATGCAAGAGATGAGTATATTTTACTTGTTAGAGAGAAAAAACAGTTTCTCGTTGAAATCAAAGACAATTTCCCTTGCTAAAGCCTCTAAACAAACAAGAATCCCAGTTAGTGAATACGAGTCGGAGCTGTTTAAAAAATCGCTGGTGCGTAAACTGAACGCTGTGACAATCAATGGTGCAAAACATAAAAAAAGCAAAACGCATACGCAACGGTAACTATGAAACAATGAAATCGAAACTTAACGGTTGAGTGATGTGATAATAATAGAAATAAAATGCCCAAGTATTAATTTTAATACTACGAAACCAGAAAATCAACTTTAACATGAAACAAACGTCAATTCATGTTGATGCGCACCTGTAAAACACGCAATATTCAATTCAGATAAAAAAGTCATGTAAAACAAACAGTAGCTTCAAAAAAAAAGCCGCTCAACTTTAGTCACCCAGTAGAAAATTAAGCAGCTCAACTATGATCTGACACTCACAAGCCTATTTTTGCTATGGTAACAAAAATTTTGTTACCTGTAAATAAATTTTGTTAAGCGGGTAACAAAATATAACGCGGGTAACAAGATATTGTTTTTATAAAATATTCACAATTATTTTCATGAACATTTTTTTACATTAATTAAACATTAAAAAATATAAATCAAAGTTTCACACTTTATATAAAGTTCACAATAATAAAAAAAAAATGTCATCAACATTTTCAACTTTTTATTCAAAACTTTTGAGTATGCAGTTTTGAAGCCCATTCAATTTTAGTTTAATGCAGTGCACGTTTAAAACTGCTAAAAAATCACGTTGATTTCTGGGTATTTTTTTTTGTTTTTTGGTGACGGATTTTCGCACTTTTTCCATATAAGCATGAATTTCTTATGAAATAAAATCCGGGAGACCGTTAGCAACAAAATTTCAAAAAATCAACGACAGTTTTTGTATATTGCCCTTGTTATATAAAAAAAACGTAAAATCAGCCTCGAAAAAAAACAAATTCTCAAAAGTCAAGGCTCAATGGGCTAAAAGATGCATACTCGTAAAATTGCTAGAAATTCTGAATAAAAAGTTAAATTTTTGTTGAGTTTTCGTGAACTTTATATAAAGAGTTAAACTTTGATTTATGTTATTTAAATAGTATACAATTGATGCAAATAATTTTTCATGAAAGTAACTGTCAATATTATATATGAATAAGGAGTACACTTTCATTTGTCGCCTAGTGTATGTGCTTTATGCATGATCATCCGCCAGCTCAGTTTTCTCTTGTAGCCCGGGATGTATTGAATTGGCCAGATTGTTTCCGAAATCGATGGCTTCATTTGGCCTGACTTGAACCCTCTCGATTTTTTCTTATGGGGTCACTGAAAAAGTTTAGTTTATTACCAGCTCGTTGATATAGTCAAAAGATTGACGCATTTCAAGAGATCCGTCAAACTAAGACATTTTTGAATGCGTCAACGTCTCTTTACATCGAAGAATGGAATCTTTTTTTATTTGTAAATGGAGGCCATTTCGAGCAGCTAATTTGAATAACAAAAATTTTAAACTATGAAACAAAATGCACTTTTTTTAACTTGTTCCCACTACAATTGACTGCGTACCGCTCAAAATTGTGCATGTGACTGAGTATATTTAAGTCGCAGACATTATCATCATCAAACAAAGAGAAGTTCCTACTGGGTGTTTTAATACGCATACGTATGTAGTTACTTATATTTCTTTTCAATGATTACAAAACTTATTTATTTCAAATCAGCAAACAGATGTTAAAATGCAGTTTAACCGTTAGTTTGTATATTTGCTAACATATCGAGTATATACACTCATATGTATAGTATATGTGTATGTTGACTGCTAAGAGCGATCCATAAGCGATCGAATATTGTTTTTTAATTAAAATAAAAAACTGAAAGATTTTATGTTCGAGTAATTAACACCACTCACGTCGTGCGACAATTTTAAAATTGTCTTGATATAATTTCCCAAGGCATTCAGCCGAGGGAAAGCGTTGTGAAAATGGAAGTAGAAGACACTTGTGAAGTGTCATGGCGAGTTATCATTAAGGTGGTGGCATCTGCAGCAGCACAACAAAAATAAACTAAAATTTATTCACACATTTCAACAAGTGCGCGTACATATTCACAACAACTCACGACAAATGTTTACTCCCTGTTATATGTACAAAGGTATACAACTAAACGCAGGCATACATAGTAGGAACATAGTATGTATGCAGTAGCTGAGGGCATCTGTTGCAAAAGTCGCTGGTTTGGGTTGCTCATTATTCGAAAAATTTTGTGAAACTACTTGAATGGCGGTATTACAGTTTGTTGCTGCAGATGCGCTGCTGTAATTTTTAGTGCATGCTTTTATGTTCGTATAAGTGTGCACCTTTGTGCTTCTGCATAATATTTTTCGACACTGTTTTTCCTTAGAGTTTTCCACTTATTTAAAGCGCTTTTACAAGTGAAAGTTTTGGGGTCATAAAATCGTTGAACTGAAATAGATATGTATGTATTTTGAAAAAAAAAAATTATAATAAATACTATCCAAGCAAAACAAGCCTGCATAAATGAAATTGTTATCGGAAAAATTAAGCAATGATGCATAAAAACGCTTTGACTTGCCGGCCTCTCCGCATTGCAAACACCTTAGCCGCTATCACTGATCCGCGCTATTGGGCGCATTATCGTTCGCTGATTATTGCATGAAAAGAAATTGTCTACCATGATTTTGCATAGCTAATTTTGGAGTGTGCTTTACGGCTTTGGCATATTAAAGTTTTAGCAAAAATTTCGTGGAAAAACTGATACTAAAAAGTTAATTTGCAAACAAAAGTTAAGGTTAGGCTAGGTGAGGATAGGTTAAAGTGGCTGCCACCGTACAGGAGCGCGGAAGTGTGCGTAGACTGAAAAAGACCGTTGTGATTGGCGGAAGCCATTTGTTTCTTTTCTTACCTTAAAACTTGAGCCACTGAGTGCGTTTTTAATAGCAAAAAAATTTTGAGAGCTATGGATAGCTTTACACAATATTTTGGCCAAATTTGCCTGGTAGTAGGGCAGGTGGTTTCCACAGCCCCGTTTAGCTTACAACCCTGGGTTTAGGTCAGTGGCAACTTTCCATTCCTTCCTCTTTGGGATTTCTATAGAGAATTTGTTGACAAAACACAGTAGAATAGTGGTATAATCTTAATGTTGTAAATTATTCGGCAGCGTTTCTTTGACCTTTGTGAGTCCGTATCTGAGGTCTATGCAAAATCTGCATCGCATTTAACCTGGCTGCATCAGAGCCGGCCAGAAATTTGCTAGAGAGATCCAACAGTGGACGAGTTAATATTACTGCCACACATTTGGCGGGTGTAGTCCTCTAAATCCGTTCCACCTTGATTCTGGAAAAATCCTTGTTTAACGCCGGACAGCATACGGTGACCCCGCAGAAGAGGATCAGTTTTATCACAACTGTGTACATCCAGTTTTAGGTTAAGATGGTTGTCCCTTGTGATACGACTTCGAACGGTATTTGCTTAATTAATGTTAGAAACTCAGCGTGCCGAGAACGAAGTTTCGCAGGCAGCAGATGCCCGGAGATCTCTTCTGGGCTAGTCAAAAAGTACTAACCCATGTACCTAAGCCGCAATCTAGAAAAGGCTGCGCAATTTTAGAGGACGTGTTGAGATTATTCCACCTGCGGTGCGTCAAGATATTTAATCTCAGTACGTGAATCCCGATAGAACAGCGGCCAGTCAGCACATCTACCAGAATCGGGAGATACGGCTCTGCCAGCCTAAGGAGATGCCTAGACTATCCCCGGTCCACCCTTGGCCAGATTGAGCTCGCAGTAGCAAAGGGTTAATTTTCCTCTGAGTTGAGCCGAGACCCATATTTTCAAGTGAAGTCCAGTCTACAAGCAGTCAAGGGAGCTCCCGCTCTACATCCAGTGTAGCATACAAGGCTATATTTACCATTTTTTGACTATAGCCATCTTAAAGACCTAAGAGCGGTATTGACCTTCCTGGAGCGGCCGTCGATGTTTGCTTCTAGTCAAGTTTCCTGCCTATAATAACTCCAAGCTATTTGATCTTGGTTGAGAGATTAAGTTCAATCGCGTTTAAGGTGGTCAATTTGAATAGAGGAATTTTATATTTCCTGGCGAAGAGTACAATCTCTGTATTAATATAATTGAGGTGAGTCCATATTCTTTGGACCAGATATTTACAAGACTGAATGCATTTGCCCGTTGCTACGACAAGCAGCATCCTTTAGATTTAGTAGTAGGGTGTTAGCGATCAGACTTTAGAGTAGGGTGCTGCACCTCACCCTAAGAAGGGAGTTAACAACGGATTCGGGGTAGATATTACTGAAGGCTCCCTCGATATTGAGGAAAACTTTTAGCGTGCACTCCTTTATGGTCAATACTTACATTTTTCAATCGTCTATAAGATTTCAAGGAACGCGGTCTCCGTCGAGTTGCCCATCAGAGAGGAGAGATTGTATTTTTTTTTTATATTCCGCCGAACACATTCATCAGTGGGTCTCTTTAGAGTTTTTAGCAGAAGCGAAATGAGACTTATAGGTCTGAAACATTCAGCTTCCTTTTGGTAGAAAAGTCGCCTTAATCCGCTCGTGTGTGCGTGGTCCCCGCGAGTTAGGGTTAGGCGAGTTACCCCGTGGCAGTGCTGTCCTGGTTCGTTCGTGGCATGGCCGTATTAGTTCTATGAAGGAAGGACATATTATAGGAAAGTCAGGTGATACTGGAGGTTTCATAGGAAAAAAGTTTGTTCTACGTAGCCCACATACTTGATATATTTTTCGAATTTCAAAGTCCTTTTAAAAAGAGAGAAAAACTAAAAATACAGTTTTGCTATATTTAGCCCACAGTTTCATAGTATATTCGTATATTACCATAACATGAAAGTTAGATTTTAAGACTACTGTAGTGTGCTGAATGGCTGATCCNGCATAGGAAAAAAGTTTGTTCTACGTAGCCCACATACTTGTATATTTCTCGAATTTCAAAGTCCTTTTAAAAATAGAGAAAAACTAAAAATGCAGTTTTGCTATATTTAGCCCACAGTTTCATAGTATATTCGTATATTACCATTACATGAAAGTTAGATTTTAAGACTACTGTAGTGTGCTGAATGGCTGATCCACTGTGTGGTAAGGTTAAGGGCGGTAAATATCTATTCCAGTAGCCAACCTAACATTGTTTTACCCTATATTCGAGTTATGAGTTTTTTTGCACTAAACTTTGTAATTTTTAGTTGCAATACTTAGCGGTAACTATTGAACTAGTTTAAATACTATTATATGTATCAGTGATTTGATTTAATCTTACGAAATTATAATTTTAAGTGTCTTAAATTAAACGAGTTTTTAATAACGCTTTGGCAACAACGTCTCTTAAAAGTGGTTAAAAATTAAAAAAAAACACATTAAAATTTCTTAATTATACATCAGTAGACTGAAAAATGCACTCCAACTGAGTGACGGACAGATATACAAATGTTGTCGAAATACAGTGTGTAAGGTTTGCGTTCGCACACATGCGCATGGAAATATCCAGCTGTCTAAGTGCATATCCGCACAAATACATATACATATGTATACAAACATAGGTATGTAGCAGTATGTGTGGGCTTCAAAGCGAAGGTGCAACCGATAAAATTATGTAATCGAATTTGGTTACGAATGTGCAATCAAATATGCACATACATACATATTTTCGAAAGGCTTGGCAAAGAAAAAATTAAAAAAAAAAACCCAAACTAAATTATAAACAAATAAAAGAAGAAGAAAATGAATACATATGCACACAGCAGGCAGGGAGCTTATGCGAATATGGGCGCCAAAAAAAAGAGTACAAAATTGAACTAATGAAAAAATTGTTTGCGCATGCGCGCACACAAGCCGACAAAAACGAGTCTGCGCAACAACGCATGCCCGCGACCACAAAGCAATACAAAATGCGGTAATCAATACAACTTTAATAACGATGATTGCGCGCCACTGATATAAACTGATATAAGCGTAAAACAAATATGAACATATGTATGCACACTAGGGTGGTCCAAAAATGCATGTGAAAAAGTAAAGTCGGAATTTTTATGCTCTCACCCCCTAGGACTGTTCTATACCGAAAAAAGTACCTTTATATATTTTTATTTTGAAATCAAAAAATATTTAGAGGTAATTCAAAGCGCCCAAAGTTTTCCATGTATTTTATATGGGGAAAAACAACTTATCGTAAAAATGGTATAGAATAGCTAAAAATCAATATTTTTCTACCAGAAAACTCTGTTTATCTGCAGGAGAAATACCCAATTTTTTATTTAACCATTTTTTCATTCCAACTATATATTTTAGGTCTGCCAAAACCCACAAAAACCCCTAAAAATGCAATCAGGCGACCAACAAAAAATCGTTAGTATTAAAAAATGGTTAAATAAACAGAAGAGAACCAAAGCTTTCCGATCGAAAAATATTGACTTTCAAGAAGTCTATACCATTTCTATGAAAAAACTTATTTTTCGCATATAAAAATACATGGAAAACTTTGAGCACTTTGAGCGCTTTGAGCGACCTCTAAATATTTTTTGGGTTCCAAATAAAAGACTAGGGGTATACTTTTTTCGATATAGAACATAGGTGAGAGCATTACAATTCCGACTTTACTCTTTTTGGGCCACCCTGGTGTACGTACATGCATACATGACAGAGCTAAATTGACGGTTATGGTTACAAAACTAATATAAAAGCGGCGACAACAATAAAAAAAGTAAAAAAAGATAGAAAACAAAGGAAGTATATACATACATTTGCAATAGCATAAATTAATTTGATATTCAAACACAAAAATCGATATTTGCATGCGATACCTACACGCTACCAGTGCTACTTGGCGTTAATGGGTTAAGGTCTGTAATTTAATGAAGCAAGGAGCTGAGAGGTTTTGCCAGCGCGATACTTTCGTTTTAGTTGCCAATGTGTGCAAAAATATGCATAGGCATGTATACACACACATGCATATTAGGGTGGTCCAAAAATGCATGCGAAAAAAGTAAAGCCCGAATTTAAAAGCTCTCAGCCGCTAGGATTGTTCAATGTTGAAAAAAATGCATATGCCTTTTTTTACTTCGAAACCAAAAAATATTTAGAATTTTTTATGCTACCTCATTGCATTTTTGGGGTTTTTGGGGACCAATTAAAAATAGTTACTATTAAAAATGGTTAAATAAATAAAAAACAATTGGACAATATTACTGGAAGTCTCCTGAAGAGAAGCAGAGTTTTTCGATCGAAAAATATTGATTTTCATGAATTCTACACCACTTCCATGAAACAGTTTTTTTTCGCATATAAAATATATGGGCAATTTTTGGCATCCTGAGCCTCCTCTAAATATTTTTTGATTTGAAAATAAAAGAAACGTAGTATTTTGTTTGTTTACTTTACGACTTTACTTTTCTTGGACTACCCTAATGTAAGTACATACATATTTATGTACTTAACTGAAATATGATAAAAAAATATGCCATTCACCGAAAATCGCTACAGAAAAGGAAAAAATACAGAAAATATGAAAAGTGTAAAATTTCAAAGGAAATCAATTTTGTAATTTCCCACTCGTCAAGTTTTGTTTACTCAACAACTACATATTTTGTTAACAACATTGCAAGCAAAACTGAAAACGATGCAATGCTTTGCAAATACATACATAAAAACAAATACCTTCAAAATACAATAAGTTCATTATTCACCTAAACATTAAATTGTTTTGTGATTTCATTAACGACGAACTTCAGTAAAGGTCAGCAGTAAGAAAAGTGATTGCCATAGCGATGTAGGAAAAAATTATAAAAAAAATTATGAATAAACAAAAAAATGGAAAACGAAAAAAACAGCAGCTACATAATCATTGCATTAATGAAATTGAAAAACACACACTCGTTCGCACAAAGTAAACAAACTTATGAATGCACTTATTTATACATATATGTATGTACATATGTATGTAAGTTCACTGCTTACTCGACATTTTCCGTTCATTAAAAATTATTTGATTATTTTTTGTCATTTACGTGCCCATGCACATTAGGGTGCCTCACTCTCCATGCAAACAAAAAACGGGTCTTATTTTCTATCGCAAATATAAAATATATTTTATTTTAAAGCTACCGCCAAAATATTTTGGAAAAACATTATGATTTACGTAAGCTGGAAAGAGTTTTTTTTTTATAAATAAAATTAGTTGTCCAAAACATCACTTCAGATAATATAAGAGTTTAAGTTTAAAAGGTTGGCATAAAAC
>NW_016176055.1:0-9526 GCF_001687245.7 Rhagoletis zephyria
AAAGGGGGAAAACCAATATGTATATTTACGTATCTATGAATCATAATACGCAATAAAAATGGGTTAGTAATCTAACTTTTAATGAAATAAAGTTCAAAATGACCAAATCACGATTGAATATTTTTACAAAAAAAAATTATATAGAATGTAATGGCACAAAACATTTCTCGAGTTCTTCTGTAGCTTTTAGTTTGCGTAAATTGTTTTCCGATTTTGAGGAGCAAAACTGACTTCAGTTCATTCTAAACGAATGATTAATGTGTTTTCTCGCCAAGTGATGTTAGAATTGAAAAACTGCCTCGAAAACGAAAGAAAATTCCGATAACGCTGTGGGGAAAATTTCAAGTTTTGAAATGACAGAAAAATACGCCGAAAAACGTAAACTTAATGTAGAGTCGTGGATTGTGGCTCTGTATACCGTTTTTCAGATCAGGTAATTTTCTCAAGATATTTTAATTTTTACCAAAAAAATCCAAACTTTAACAAGGAAAAAATTAAAAAAAAAAATCTTTCGCACTATTTTAATTTGCATTAAATCCTGTTCTTTTACTAACGATAAAAACCGATAAATAAACAAGTTGTAAATGGTCAAACGGAAATGTCCAATATTTTTTATATAAAATTGGTGCAGGAAATAATGCTACCCATACGCCACATCATACATGTTCGTACCCGTACATAATCGTACATGGCATATAAGTAGCAATTTCCGTGTTTAATTTCATTCGTAATGAAGACTTAAAATGAAAAATCTTGGAAAAATTACCTGTTCTAAAAAACCGGTGTACAGAACCGTAATCTACGACCCAAAATTAGGTTTAAGTGTCTCGGCGTTTTCTGGGGTCATTCTAGTGTCCCCAAAATGTAATCAGGAGATCTCGGTTGTAGGATTTTTTTTTTACTAAATATTAGCTGATAATGATTTTATTAAGAAGGTATAACAATGGCTCGTCATAAGCGCCCTTGTTTTTTATTGCCTTGAATATTTATGTAGTAAAATTGTTTTCCAAATAACTAAGCCAGGCTGCTGCTAACCCACAATAGCTTAGTGTAGAGTGGATTTAGGCACCAGCTTGAAGAAAATAAGCGAACCTGGAATGCCTCGAAAGACGAGATACGTATTAGAAATTTCGGATGAAATTTACATGGAATTGATTAATAATTTTTTTCAAGTTTTTATATACCAAATTCGTTGGGACTCCAATATTTTTACTTGAGTAAGTTAATTTTAAATTTATTTATATTAATCTTGCTACGCAAACAAACGTGAATTGGCCAATTGGTATAATAAATATTTAAACTTTAAAAAGAAAACTATATAAACAAAAACTATGGGATCACAGTATTTTTATGTTTGTAAACGTGTTTGCTCTAATTCTACTTTTCTGTTATCAATTAAGGGTTTCATTTACACATAGCACTTAAAAAAAAACGTTTATTTTAAATTAATGCTAATTAATTTGTTTGCGTAACCCTGGGATTAAAGGGTAGAGCAAATGCTTTTACTAACAATTTTAAGACAAAAAAACTGGCTACTTATTATATTAGCTAAAGCCGGCGTACTTTCATATATTTGATTGTAGGTTAAATTTTCTCCATAACGGCGGTATATACAGGCGTTTCTTTATGTATATTTTATATTGTAATTTTCGAGTAAAAAATCTATACTAAATCACTTTACGAATTTTGACTAAAACGAAAATCTAAAAAAACTACCAAGGGAGATTGGTTTTGTATGTACATCTTTACATAAAGCTCTATTTCAATTA
Organism: Rhagoletis zephyria; assembly: GCF_001687245.7. NCBI lineage: Eukaryota > Metazoa > Arthropoda > Insecta > Diptera > Tephritidae > Rhagoletis > Rhagoletis zephyria. Next base: position 1,770 of record NW_016176055.1, read on the forward strand.
AAAAATGAATGAATGAAAACTCTAGCACTATGATCTTTTACGCAAATTAGTCTAATTAGAAAATGTTCCGAGAGTTCAGCGCTTTGATTTCCTTATAGCTATCATAATATACAAATGCAACACGGTTAGGCAGTCTGCCTACTAATATTTTAAATGTAGCCTTTTCTGGCTTGAAGTACTATGTAGAAGAAGCTGCGATTGATACTCCTTTTCATTTAGCTTTATGGAAAATTTGCTTCTGTCAGACAATGTTTTCATTCGAATCTTTATCTACGATTTATATTAACTTTCGATTTCTACATGAAGACAAGTACCAGTAATGGATNTCTTTCGCACTATTTTAATTTGCATTAAATCCTGTTATTTTGCTAAAAAATCAAGTTACTAACGAGATACATATTAGAATTTTCGAATGAAATTTACATGGAATTGATTAATAATTTGGTTCTAGTTTTTATATACCAAATTCGTTGGGACTCCAATATTTTTACTTGAGTAAGTTAATTTTAAGTTTATTTATTTTAATCTTGCTACGCAAACAAACGCGAGTTGGCCAATTGGTATAAAAAATATTTAAAATTTAAAAAGAAAACTTTATAAACAAAAACTATGGGATCACAGTATTTTTATGTTTGTAAATGTGTTTGCTCTAATTCTACGTGTATTTAACTGTTCTGTTATCACTTAAGGATTTCATTTACACATAGCACTTAAAAAAACGTCCATTTTAAATTAATGCTAATTGATATGTTTGCGTAACCCTAGGAATAAAGGATAGCGCATATGCTTTTACTAACAATTTTAAGACAAAAAAACTGGCTACTTATTATATTAGCTAAAGCCGTGTACTTTCATATATTTGATTGTGGGTTAAATTTTCTCCATAACGGCGGTATATACAGGCGTTTCTTTATGTATAATTTATATTGTAATTTTCGAGTAAAAAATCTATACTAAATCACTTTACGAATTTTGAATAAAACGAAAATCTAAAAACACTAACAAGGGAGATAGATTTTGTATGTAGTACATCTTTTCAAAAGGCTCCATTTTATTTAAAAAATGAATGAATGAAAGCTCTTGCACTGTGACCTTTTACGGAAATTAGTCTAACTAGAAAATGTTCCGAGAGTTCAGCGCTTTGATTTTCTTAAAGCAATCATAATATATAAATGCAACACGCTTAGGCAGTCTACTACTACTAATATTTTAAATGTAGCCTCTTCTGGCTTGAAGTACTATGTAGATGGAGAGCTTCTAGTTACTGGCTTACTTTTTATGAATCAGTGGCATCTGTTCAGGATGAGTGCGGGGTTATCCACAAAGGAAGCTGCGATTGATTCATTTAGCTTTGTGGAAAATTTACTAATGTCAGACAATGTCTACTATTTATATTAACTTTCGATTTCTACATGAAGACAAGTACCAGTAATGGATAAGTTGGGTGCACTCAATACGTACTTGTACCCTATAAAATTTAATTCACATTCTACTAACCTCGGTATTGATTTTGCTAGTGGCAAACATAATGATAATTCTAAAGAAATTGATACCTATGCTACGTAGATTTTCTATAGAACCCTACAAGGAATACCAAAAAATGTTTAAGGCATGCGTCGCAGAGGGTACTTTAGGAAAAATCAAAAAAATAAATATTTCGGGAACGAGAAAAGAAAAGAAAGAGACGTGCGCTATTCTAAAGCTTTTGAGATGGGAAATTCAGACAAAATATTTTGATGAAAGTATTACCTTGACTTTTAAAATTACTTTGAAATATGAAGGTATTAAAATTTTGTTTGTACTGAAGACAGTCTGCAATGAAAGTTTTAAAAATTTTAAACACGAATTTTTGATCTTCCTGCGTCGAGGAATCCACGAGTTTTAAGTGTTTTTTAAAGTTTTACAAGCTGATTTTAGGTAAAAAAGGCAAAAAATTAAAAATTTTACTTTTGAAGTTTTGAAGGACATTTTCAAGATCTGATTGAATGAAGAATAACCTTCACCTCAAAACCGACCTTTTTGAGTTTTGTTTACCTAAGAACATGCAATGTACCTAAAAAAAAGTTAATTTTTTTTTTTTACCATGGATTTACATTTAAAAAGTATCTTGCAAACTTGTTTTAGGCCAGAAAAAACGGAAAATTACAACCCTCCTATATTTGAAGGTAATTGTAAAGATCAAGCAAATTCTTCTATCCAATGAGACAATTTTTCCTGAGTTCTTTATTTTGAAATCTTTAAAATATCGTTACATTTGTTTTGCCATCCTTCCTTCTACTCATTCTCAAGGTATTTGGTTTTGTCTCCTTTTTTTCAAAAATAGAACACTGTGTGCCGTTGTGAATATTTGAAAAAGGCACTTAGCACAATTATTTAAATACTCCGTTTGCTCGATGCCAGATGCGCCACAATAACAAGCGCATTGCAATTAGAAGACGCACTCATTTATTTTTTTGATGGAAAATGAAATAAAATTTCAAAGTATTCTATGAGTATTGTCATAGCGCTTTTGTAGTTCCTAACATTTCCTGGCATTAGCTAGGCCTCAAGTAGAAAAAAATATATAACTTCTTTAAACTTGCATCTTTCATTGCTGACTTCCATTTTTTAAAAGTAAACCCAATTTTATTGTTGATTTTTTGTTTGTGTTTTTTCCTAGCTGTGCTTTGGTTCGAGTAGTGTAAAGCTGGAGTATAAAAGTTTCGCTGTGTTAGAATCGCCATGCAGTAATGCTATTTATTTGCAAAGGCAATATACATAAACAAATGGAACAAATTGTAAAACAACAACGTTTATCAAGAAAGAGAAGCAAGTTGAACCATTGAAAATTGTGCGCCACAGCGTGCTTTACAAAATNAAAAAATCAACAAAATAAATATTTCGGGAACGAGAAAAGAAAAGAAAGAGACGTACGCTATTCTAAAGCTTTTGAGATGGGAAATTCAGACAAAATATTTTGATGAAAGTATTACCTTGACTTTTAAAATTACCCTGAAATATGAGGGTATTAAAATTTTGTTTGTACTGAAGCCAGTGTGCAATGAAAATTTTAAAAATTTTGAACACATATTTTTGCTCTTCCTGAGTCGAGGAATCTACGGGTTTTAGTCTTTTTTAAAGTTTTACAAGCTGATTTTAAGTAAAAAGACATTTTCAAGATCTGATTAAATGAAGAATAACCTTCACCTCAAAACCGACCTTTTCGAGTTTTTTGTTTTATTTTTACCTAAAACATGCAATGTACCTAAAAAACCTAATTTTTTTTTGTTTTTTTTTTTTTTTACCATGGAAATGGATTACTTTTTAAAAGTATATTGCAAACTTGTTTTATGCCAGAAAAAAAAGGAAAATTACAAACTTAGCACAGTTATTTAAATATTCCGTTTGCTTGATGCCAGATGCGCCACCATAACAAGGGCATTGCAATTAGGAGATGCACACTTTTTTTTTTTTTTGGACGGCCACTAAAAGCAAATTTCAAATTCTCCCTATGAGATTTCTTGGCATTTTTGTAGTTCCTAACATTTCCTGGCATTAGCTAGACCTCGAGTAGAAAAAAATATATAACTTCTTTAGACTTGCATTTTTTATTCCTGACTTCCATTTCTTAAAAGTAAACCCAATTTTATTGTTGATTTTTTGTTTGTGTTTTTTTTTTTGCCTAGCTGTGCTTTGGTTCGAGTAGTGTTAAGCTGGAGTATAAAAGTTTCGCTGTGTTAGAATCGCCATGCAGTAATGCTATTTATTTGCAAAGGCAATATACATAAACAAATGAAACAAATTTTAAAACAACAACGTTTATGAAGAAAGAAAAGCAAGTTGAACCATTGAAAATTGTGCGCCACAGCGTGCTTTACAAAATTCAAAGCATTTTATAAACACATGCAATTTTGTAAATGTACTTAGCGGCACAAAAAAACAAAAATTAAATAGATTACACCGAAAAAAATTGCAACAAAACTCACCTTTTGGATTGTCATTCTTTATACGAAAATGTTACGTATACGCACTGTGCTTTATGAACCATTTGACGCTTACAAGCGCAACTAAAGCTCTTGTAAGACATCAGCTTTTCTAATAACTTTCTCTTTACATTGTAAATTTCAGCTGATNAATTAAATAGATTACACCGAAAAAATTGCAACAAAACTCACCTTTTGGATTGTCATTCTTTATACGAAAATGTTACGTATACGCACTGTGCTTTATGTACTCTTTGATGCTTACAAGCGCAACTAATCGTCTTGTAAGACATCAGCTTTTCTAATAACTTTCTCTTTACATTGTAAATTTCAGCTGATATTTAGCGGTAACGAATTACCAAAAGCTTTATACCGTGTTTACATGAGGCGATTTTACAGGCAACTTTTAGTTGAAAGCAACAATCGCCTGGTGTGAATGGCCTTTCAATTAATCGTTTCCCATGAAGTTGGGGTGGCAGCCAACTTTTGATTCAACTAATCGCCTCTAAAATTGACTGCAAAATCGGCTCATGTGAATGCCGTTTTAAAAACACCATTCATATAGTATTCCGCTTTTGGTTATACAAATATTTGAACCACTCTCCGTTCTTTCTATTTACATTTTACCATTTAGACCACCTACCTTTACACCAAATCCAATTATTTTCAGTACTGTCTCAACGCTGAACATCCCCGTGAATCCCATGTTGATATATTTTAGTGATTTCTCATACATTTCACCTTGATTATGGTACTGTAGAAATTCATTATTAGTTTGGTTTTTGATTTAATATAGGCACATAGACATTTATGTATGTATGTAAACATAAATTTAAAAAAGTTAACCTATAAAATTTACAATTTAATACATAGAAATACATATTATAATGCTTGTTTGTGTTAGTTAGTCTTTGCTAGAGTAAAGCGCAAATAAACCAGTTACACAGCCCAGAATGAAAGTCGAGTATTTAAACGTTTAGTAGATATGAACACATACATACATGGAGTATTTNAATAAATTTAAAAAAGTTAACCTATTAAATTTACAATTTAATACATAGAAATACATATTATAATGCTTGTTTGTGTTAGTTAGTCTTTGCTAGAGTAAAGCGCAAATAAACCAGTTACATAGCCCAGAATGAAAGTGGAGTATTTAAACGTTTAGTAGATATGAACACATACATACATGGAGTATTTACATAACTACTTATATACTATTTTTCATTATTGATCACACTATGCGACAGTCAAAATCGGGATGGGATGAAACCAACGGGAAATGTTATATCGGTCAAAAACAAGTTATACGTGGCCCGGCGTTTCGCTGGGTCACGTCTAGGAATCGAGATATATCGATTNATTCCTTTAATCTGTTCATATAACGTTTTTCTATATAATCAACAGTTTTGCCGGTAAAAATAAATGTATGAAGAAAAAAAATATTTTTTGCCTAAAATATTAAATTTTTATATTTTTTAAATTCATAAAAAATCCAAAACGGAAAAAAAGGCAAGTCGTATTACTTTCACGCAAAGTCACATAACCTTTAAGCAAAATGAGACAACGCCGGAAGTCCTACATGCAATGATATTGGACAAACGGAGATCGAAAATGTGATAGATGGCTCAGATTGAGGGCATCTCAGCTGAATAAATATTGCCCCTTAATTCAGCATATTCTCCACATTTACTATTATTTTCTGTTTGCAGACCTCAACATGAGGCTCTGTGGTAAGATGTTTTGGTTGAATATATAAGTCGTTACTAAACAACTTTTATTTAAAAGGGATAAAGAAAATTGTAAAAAGTGGACTAAAGGCTTCCAGCTAAAGGAAAAATATGCTGAGAAATAAAAAAATTTCTTGTCGAAAGAAAACAACTTTTATTTAAAAAGTCTCCGACTTATCACAAGTATCTCTAGAAAGAAAAAATTTTCGTGACGATTTGAATCCAAATGAATTAAAATATATATATAATATATATATTTTCAAAACAAAATTAAAAACTTAAAATAAAAGAGACCAAATGTATTAAAAAAGCAATAAATATAGTTAAAAAAATAATAATTATAAAAAGAAAATATTTTAATTACTGAAAATGAAAAAACAAATTTTTTAAAACTATAAAATCAAAAATTAGAAGCGGAAAATACAAAAAAAATAACTAAATTAAAAACGCAAAAAAAAATAAAATAAGTGTATAAAAATTAAATGTCTTTGTTTTTTGTTATGTTTGAATATTTTGTTTTCATTTTGTTGAATAAAATTAAATAATATTACAAGATCAATAAAATTTAAAAGCTAAAAGAAATTAAAAAGCGAAAACCAGTTAAAATAAAACAAAATAAATTCACAGCAATTAAATTAAATTAAAATATATATATGTTTTTTCTTTTCTAAACAGTAAACGCTAAAACTTAACAGACTATTAAATTAAAATGGCAAAAATTTAATAAAAAAGTAAGTAAAATTAGTTTCAAAAAATTAAAACAAATTAAGAGATATATATTTTTCTTGTTGAAACAATAAAATCTAAAAAAAATTAAAAGCGAATTATATTAGAAAATAAATTAAAAAATAAAAAATTAAATTAAGTTCCCGAAAATTCAATGAAAATAAGAAATATATTTTTCTTTTTAAAACAATACAATATGAAAATTAAAAGAAAAAAAGCACAAAAGAAGCAAAGTTAAGTTTCAAAAAGGTAAAAAGTTAAATTAGTATCTAAAAAGCTATTAAAATAAAAAATATTTTTCTTTTTAAAATAAAACATATAAATTAAAAAAATTCAATAAAAGGAGAAAACATATATATTATAAAAGAAAAAAAAACACATAAAATAAGTTTCTTAAAATTTAAAAGAAAAAATTGTGCGCCCCGGGATTCGAACATTGGATACCTCCAATGGCACGCCAGTACGTTGCTATTTAGGCTATTTTGACTGCTGGAGCAGTGCGTGCAAAATTTTCTCAAGTGCTTTCTGTCAAAAGAGCTTTTCACCATGAGAGTTGTCAGGGAGTTTTCTTGAAAGACTTTCGTGCCACAGAATAAACAAAATCTTTCCAACTGTCTTGCCTACTGTTCTTCAATAGTCCTACAAAAGAATTGCAACTATCTCCGCCAGAATTGCCATTTTAAAGAAACACGCATAGAGAGCTATTTAGGACTTGCATACATTTCCAAATAAAGCAAATGCCTAGGACAAATTGCTAGGCGATTTATTGGTGCACATTTGCTCGCGCAACAAGTAAAAAAAGCTTGAATTTTTATAAAACTTGTTTCTTTCTTCACACCTAAAACACTTAACAACCCAGCAAAAAATCGGTAATCGCTTTTAGTGGTAACGTGTTCTAGAAGGCATAGCGTTATAATGCCTTCGAATTTTTCCGCTTCTTTTAGGCATTGCCGGTAATGCAAAGTAGAATGTCCAACAATATTTTATTTATTTCGCTTCTTTGTTTGATTTCAGGGAATGCAAAGTAGAATGTCCTATAATATTTCTTTTTTAATTCGTTTCTTTGCTTCATTTCCGGAAATGCAAAGTAGAATGTCCTACAATATTTTATTTGTCTCGCTTCTTTGCTTCATTTCAGGGAATGCAAAGTAGAATGTCCTACAATATTTTTTTTATTTCGCTTCTTTGCTTCATTTCGGAGAATGCAAAGTAAAGGGTGATTTTTTTGAGGTTAGGATTTTCATGCATTAGTATTTGACAGATCACGTGGGATTTCAGACATGGTGTCAAAGAGAAAGATGCTCAGTATGCTTTGACATTTCATCATGAATAGACTTAC
>NW_016176056.1:0-208 GCF_001687245.7 Rhagoletis zephyria
CACCTGAGTGGCAATCCACTTAAACCAACCAACCATAAGAGAGAAGACGTGAACGCCGGAGTACATGGAAGTGGAACTTCAGGAACTTTGCAGCCAGCTTAAAGTAAACACATTCTAAAGGAAAAGACTCTGCCCAAACACTTACTCGGAAAATAAAATATTTGGTAACTGTAAAGAAAATGGCACAGTAAGTAGCGTTCCAAATTTT
>NW_016176056.1:9043-9526 GCF_001687245.7 Rhagoletis zephyria
GATGAATATTTACAACTATCTGCCACTCAACGCCTCAACAAGAAAAGTAGTTTATTAATTCTAAACCTATTTATTGACAAAACAGGTCTAATGCGAGTAAATGGCAGGTTGGCGCATTCTGGTGTAAGCTACAATGAGCGTCATCCCATCATACTGCCCGGAAACTCCAGATTTTGTACACTTTATTTTAATTTTCTCCACACAACTCTCTTGCATGAGGAGAAATCTCTTATGGTACGTATGACTCAGCAAGAGTTCTTTGTCCCACGTTTGAAATCGTACATAAAAAGTGTATAGTTCAATGCAAACTCTGCACTATTCATAGGAAAAACGTTCGTTCTCAAATAATGGCAGCCCTTCCTCCCGAAAGAGTTACGTTGTCGGTAACATTCCACACTACAGGTGTAGATTTCGCAGGCCCTTTTTTGTTAAAAGCCGGTTCAACCCGTAACGCACCCTATCATAAGGCTTGCACTTGTGTGT
>NW_016176057.1:0-9526 GCF_001687245.7 Rhagoletis zephyria
CTTCCGCGTGACAGTTTGATGTGAGTTCATTAATTAACATTTGGCCAAAAAGACAACCACAAAAAAGTTACCCACAGCGTGTGTGTGTGTGTGTGTATGTGTGTGTGTGTGTGTGTGTGGAGAAAACGTAAAAGCGCAATCACTGCCAAGAAGGCAACACCACCGCGCACAAGACAACAACAGGAGCAGCAACATGCGGTAGCAACATAAAAAGCAACAACAATAATAAAAGTAACGATAACTGCATCTCCAGCAGCAGCAACAACAACCACTGACAAAAAGCAATACGGGTACGACGAAGCCCACTGCTGCTGATGGCTCTGATGTTGATGGTGTGACACTGATGGTGTTGCCGCTGTGGCAAGCTGGTCGGTCGCTAGTGCTGCTGGTGCTTAAATGTGTACAACCACTAGCACGCCATCAGCATCTCGTAACGCTGCCACGCTGCAACAACAAATAAAAGTTTGGTTTTTACGATGGCACAAACGCATAGCAATTAATCAAGCGACTGCTGTACGACGCGCGTCGTTCGATTTTGTGTCTTTTTGCTGCCTTTTTCACTCGGAGCGCAATAAGATGAAACACAAAAAAAAAACGAAAAAAAAACAAAAGAAAACACCAAAAGTTGTCGTCGCCAATTTTCATGCAAATGCAAATCCTTGCAAAGTGCGTGTTGTGGCTGTTGTAACGCTAGTGGCAGTGGACAAAAACTAGTAGTTGAAAGAAAACGAACAACAAGTGTAAAGCTTGTGCCTTTTTTCATTAATGAGTTTGAAGCACTTGCATTGACAATTATTCGTTTCATTCGAAAACTTTGGTTGTTGGTGTTGTGCCGTTAAATGACAAGTTACCAAAGTGGACATGAGCAAGGGATTAGTAGCAAGTATAGTGAGTGTAGTTGATTTGAGATATTTAAAGGTGCCCAGAAGTATATGCAGATTAGGGTGGTCCTTAAATGTAGGAAGCAAATCTTTACAGCAAATTTCCTAAGCCTCAACCCCTACGCCGATGCTAAAATAGTTAGTTGAAGATATCACATATAAATTTTGGCTCCGATTGGGGTCGGTTAAGGCGTGTCGTGATTGAGGGGGTGAGATTGAAAACAACTCCTTCATTTGATTTTAAGGACCATCCTATTGTACTTATGTAAATATGTATTTAAATATACGCAAGCTACTTTTATGAGTATTTTTGTTTTTGAAAATACTTAATGGCTTACTAAATATCGATATTTTTACCGTTAGTTAAATCGACATCGGGGTTTCCAGTCGTTCCCTAGAATTGCAGTACCAATTTAAAACTGGCATATTTAATAAGTAGAGTTGGAAAAGCATACACTGATGGCTCCTGGACTGAAGTGGGCACCAGGATAGGAGTCACTGGACAGTGGTTGCGATACTTGGAAAATACACGCTCATTTTCCCGGCTGTAACGCACGCTATAGAAATATGTGAGGATTTTAATATCAAGCGGAACTACTGGAATCGAGATATTGCCATCTTGATCCTGCATTGTGTCGCAGTGCTTTCTCCCCTACAACAACAAGTTTTGTCGATAATTATTTCGATAAATTTATTGAAAACTATATAAATAGTAAAAACGAAAACGTTAAAAAATATCAAAATCTTTATTGGTTAATTTCCGATAATTATCGCGATAAAAAGTTCGATAAATAAATCGATATTTCATCGATAAATATGCCGCTAGCTACGTTACCCGCAGCGATAATTAATGTTAGCTATCATTTTTCCGATGAATGTATTGATAAGACCGTGCAACAAAAACAAAAAATTTCTTAACACACGACAGAATCGATATACTCACGAAACTATGGGCCAAATATAGTAAAACTGCGTTTTAAGTTTTTCACTCTGAAGTCAGGATTTTTTTCAAAGGACTTTGAAATTTTAAAAATATGATTAATTCAAAAAATTATTTAAAAAAATCAGCATACTTAACGTAGAATAAAAATATGGGTACCAAATGAGAGAGAAAATTCTGTAGAGTTTAAATCCAATAATTTTTTTTTGGTTTAAAAAGGACGAATAGGTCTTGAAAATACGCTTTTAATAAATTTTATCTTTTTAAGTTAATAAAGTTTGCACGATGATATTCGATGATGAGGTGTGCGTATATTAGTCCTCAAACCAAAATTTTTAAAAAAATTTCTAATTTTCAAAGTTATTAAAGGAAATTTTCCATACGCATTCGTCCTTATGCACAAAAAAATATATTCCGTTATATTTCTAAAGAGTTTTTTCTTTTACATGATACCCTTATTATATGATATCCTTATTGTTATCCTACATTGCACTGAATTAAAAAAAAAATTTCAAATAAACATATTTTTTAAATTCCATTAGCTCGAAACATTTAATATATAGTGATGATATTGAAACCATAATGGTCTGTTTGACTCGTATACCCTCAAAATTTCAAGTAAATTACGAATTTGTTGCCATTTTTTTCGCAATTTACCCGAAATTTTGATGGTATGCGAGTCAAACGGACCTCCGATTCGGATTCAGCTGGTCTAAATACATGTCGTTAAGTGTGTCTTTGCCGGTGTAATTCAACGATAATGGCAACGATAATGATATCGATATTTTTTTTCGATAAAAATGTTTATAACTATAGCAGATAAACTAAATTATTAAGAAGCTTATCAGATATGGTACAAAATAATCGATATTTATTGCTATAAATAAATCGATATTTAATCTATTAATATAATGATAGTTACGTAAGTCACTAAGTATACCGTTCTTAAGTACCTACATCGATATAAACTTTAAAAATAATCGATAAAGTTACCGATAACGATGTCGATTGAAGTACCGCTTGTGGCAGGCGCTATCCTAACGTTGTCCAATTTGTTTATTGCTACGTTGAAGTGTGATAATTCTGATGGGGGTATCAGAGTATTCATTTTTATGTCCCATTTCGCGGTGAAATCGATCAGCCGCACATCGTCAAGGGAAGTAAATTTAGATAATGCTGATTAAATTATCGCTGAATTCTTCTTTTAGCTATCTGCTCGTTGCATTTTCTATAGGACAGTGAAGTCAAATCTATAGTTCTGGTGGACATAAAGCAGGTGGAGAGATACACCAAACTTTCCCAGCAAAATTACCGTACCACACCGCACTCTTTAATGATTCGATTGTCTAAAGCACAGACATAAATGCTACCACCGAAGCTGACTCTAATTAAAACCCATAAGATATAGAAATTATATTTATAATCACAATGATTCTTCGCTGGATCCCAAGTTGGCATTCTTATGTGGTCAAGTCAAATGATAGAAATCTTGTAAAGACGTCTCTGAATCTATGAAAACTGAACGTGTGCCATTGGGCGCATTCCAAACTATATGCTAGTAGAGAGTTGATATCAGCGCTGCCAATGTCTTCATAGAAATACTAATGCGTCGCGCTAAATAACGCTCATTTGGCGCAAGAATAACAGAGAAGCAGGTATGCAGAACTTACGATCATAGCATATTAGAAGAAAATGTGTCTTCAGTTTTGCTATGAGAGCATGTGTAAACTATACAGTTTAAAGCAGTTTTTCTCGAGTTTCGAATTTTTTGCATTATAATACTCTGGCAGCAAATGCGCGATATTATGTCAGACTATCTGAAAATCTAGACACATCGCAGCCTCTACGATCACCAGCCTCTCATTGGTCCGCCTGAGGCATACCCAGAAAGCCTCTTAGAATTATTAGTTGACTATTGACTGGCTTATATAAGAGGTCAGTACCAGGTTGACCGAGCTTTGCCCGGAGTGCATATACTTTTTAAAGCTTTCAAGATTTGCATAACTTCAAAAAATTAGCCTGGAAATAAAAAAGTGGATTTCGAAATCTAATAAGTACATTTCTTACTCCAAAATTTTGGAGGCAAGCCTATTCCGAATGGAATGAATGGTACATATCATGAGCGTATATACACTGTGTATACATAAAAAAAAATTCTGATTGAAGCGTGGCAACCCTAACGGAAAATATTTTCTGACCAAAGTTCCAAAGTTATTTGATATCCATATTGCGCCGTTTTCGATAAATTGTGTAGAATTGAAAATAAGTGGCAACCTTACACTATTACCCTAAGGGATAACATTTTGTATATAGGGGAAGAACCTTTTCTTTTCTTGGTACCCATGAATAGTAATATTTTACCTTTTTTTTCTAAACAAAAAATTATATAAATATGCGATTCACAATAGGTGGCAACCTTATTAAAAATATTTTTGAATTAGGGATCTTTCAAATACATTCCATTTGATACCCATGTTATGATGTTTTAATTAATTTGTAACTAATTTCGAATAGGTGGCGACCTTGTACGACTCTTCTCGAAGATAGTGCGTATTCAGATAACCTTAAAATCCAAAATATTATCTGTGTACAAAATTTAATCAAAATCGTTAGAACCGTTTCCGAGAACGCTATGGATATATATATATATATGTATATATACACGAACTGCTCGTTTAATGTAATAAGATAAGTTTATCCATAACTCTTAGCCGGGTTATCTGGCATAACACTCCAGCTCAGGCGCTATCTTGAACAGCTATAACTCTGCAGATTCAGAGCGCTGCCTCAGGAAACTTCAGCGCGTAGAGCCCAGATATTAGAAGCCTTGAAATCTTACAAGTGAAAAAAAGTTCAATTTCAACTAACTCTATTTTGCACCTCTACGCTCAGCCACATGCGTTCAAGAACACCATTTACTTCCTCTGCATTGCATTGCATGATTCATTTCATTGTCTTTCCCAATCATATGATTATTCTATGCAAAACAAAGCAGTAAGTACGAGTATGTCGAAAGAATGTTCCGCAACACTTGGCAAAACCTACACACACACACACACACACATGACAGCACAGTGCGAATAAATCGACAAAAATGGTCATAAGCTGCACGCCAAATGTTTGCATGCCAAACGCTGTAGCATTTATGTATGTTGCAAATACACCATGGCGCATAATAATGATGTTTTAATCAAAATTGCGCAAAAATCCCACACATTCTACGCAAATGCAGTGAGAAATGTTGCTTGCGACAAAAAGGATGTAAACAATGACGTCTATATACATATATAGTATGTGTGATTAAGTGTGTGTCGGTATGAAAATTCAGCAAAAAGCATTGACGTTTACTCGCTAACTAAACAACAATTGTGTAAAGCGCGCACACACACACGCTGCAAATGGCTATTAACCATGCAACATGGCAATCCAATAAAGATCATGCTGCCTGCCTGCCTGCCGCCACTCTATCTATGTACATTTGTATTATTGGTGCTGTGGCTGTTGCCACTGTCCTCGCGCCACTATCTACCCACAATGCTACAAAAGCGTTGCTTGGCTGACTGTGCGGTCAAAGCTTACAAAAGTTTCTGAGATTTGCTTTTTTTGGTGTTTTTTTTTTGTTGTTTTTGGTATGCAACTGCATTCTCATTATTATCATAATGCAGCAAAGGGTACCAACAACATTATGCCAAGGCAAGTGGCAAAAAAGGGTAACGCAAAATCAAAACGTTTTCGTTTAAATAAATGCGCCGCCAGCCAAACAAATTGCCATTTTTGCTATTTTTTTTCCTTTAATTTTTATGCTAGCTATTCCTTCAGCTGTGCGCGCGCTCATGTAATTTGTTCTAAACGCACCTAAGCGCTGGCAGCTGTGGCCATGTTGGTGGCGGCGATAGTCAACGGCGTCAACGCGCAACCAATTGCCTTGCGCTCTGGCAGACATGCGGTCGAGATGTTGTCGTTGTCGTCGATTATGAGTCATCCGTGCTTTTGTTTTTTTTTTTAGTTTTGCCTTGCTCTACTCATTTTTTCGGTGTTTATGCACACATATCTTGGCATTTTAAACGACCACAACAACACTGCGCTATGGTATTGCGCCGTTTACTGTTATGGCAGTCATCGGTTGAATGGTGGGCTCAAATGTGGTCGTCACATGCACTCAGGCAGTACACACAACATCACTACACTAAAAGCAAGCATAATAAAAGCTTGTCGTTTTGGGTGTATAGCGCACGAGTTCGTTGCTTAAGTCTATTGATTTCGCCGCAGCTGTGGTGTGTAGAATCTACATACATATTGCGCAATACATTTGCACAAATGCGAAGATATCAACTATAGTAAATGGTTAGCTGCTTGCCTTTTTGCTAGCTGATAGCGCATACGCATATGGGCATTCAAACATACACACACACACATACATATAAAAGTGCAAATGCGCTGCATTTGATCGAAATTCAAATTTTTCGATTTGCTAAATTTGTGTATTGTGTTGCACATGCGCGTGGTTACTGGCCTAGCTGCCTAGCTTTTTTTGCCTTACCAGTACCCCAAAAATTTTGTTGTTGTTATTGTAATCGTTATTGCCTTTTTTTGGCGTTTGCCCATAATTGAAAGCGGAAGTTTGCAATCTTCATCGCTGCAAGCATTTCTCATCGATTGCACTAAATACACGCGCTGCCGCCACACATGTGGCCCAGATGTTCGTTCAATTTAGTCAGCCATCCACTACCCACTGGCATTGTGTGTTGGCAGCTAGCTTGCTTTTTATTATGCTAAACGCTTGCATATTTAGTTGAATTACCGCAAAATCGTCTACAATTGCCCCAATTAAGTCGCCCATTGTGCGCCGAGAACGTCAAGCGGCCGCAATGATTGCGTTGCATATACTCGCACATACGTACATACATATGTATATAAGTAGATATGTATGAGTTTGAGTGCATTTGTGCACTGCCATATTCAATAATTTTCGCTCTGATTCGATTGATTCCAATTTCCGCTTCTTTGTTAACGCAGCATGCAATCGGCATGTGATTGTCGCTGTGTTGTGCAGCTGGCTTAGCTTGTAGGTACTTACTGCCTATATATATCTATATGTATGTATGTATATTAATTGTTTACGCATAATTTGCATTTCTTTAATTGTTATATATTTTGTTTGATTTTTGCTTAATTCCTTAGGCTTTTTATAGAAAGTGAAGTATGAAGTTTATCAAGTTTTTGGTGACTGCTTTTTTTTGTTTCTTCTTAATTTGCGAACTTTATTTACTTGGCTTAATATAACTGCGATTTTTTCCATTGCTCAAAGTACACGCAATATGCAATACTTTCGCTGATAAACTGCACTGTAAAAAATATTTGTGGAAGAGCTTAAAACCGAAAAAAAAACATAGCTGGAGGGGACAGTTTCACCCTACTTCGGGTATGGGAAATCGAACTGCATCGTTATTTTTTTTTTCGTCACGTCCTCATCCAATTTTGTTTTTAATTTTGCCTCCGATGGATATTTTTTAGGTGTTATACCGTATTTTATGGTTTTTAACTTTTATCTGGCTGAAAAATATCTGGGCGCAGAGGGTCGCAGGCCTTTTTTTTTGGTAAAAATACCAAATTCCAGAAGAAATATTTTACTGTAGACATTTTCGGTTTCAGCGGCACTAAAAATATAGGCATAAATACACATCCATCCCATCTTTTTAATAAATTAAATTTCAATTCCCTAGCGGTGGTTGGTAGCAGGAAAATGGTCAATTGAAATTATTTTTTTATGTGGTCATACTCGTTTTCAGCGACCATAAAAACCTGGAAATAGAGGCCCCACTATCTGGTTCACCATAATATCTTTTTGTGCCTGTGTAATTAATATACCACTGTTTTCAGATTTTCCACATAAATGTGTGCAATACCCATTTCTTCTGGAGTTTGGTATGTTTTCCATCTGAGGCAAAAACCTAAAAAAAAAAAACGAATGACGCAATTCGATTCCCTATACCCAAAATCGGAAGCCGTACACTTCCACCATGTCTTTGACATTTTTGAAAAAAAAAACAATCACAGTGTAACTGAAGTCCTTTTATTTCAGTGCCCATATTCCGTTTCTTAGCAAGTGTGAAAGATGGGTAAAAGTAGTAGTTACATTTGGTATAAAAAATTTCTTTAGAAAATCCCCCAGTTTAAGTTGGTTATGTCATTTCAAAGGCATAAAGTTGCCTTCTGTGACTTAAAAATGTACCCTCATTTGAACGCTGTGCTTTAAATTGGCTCAAAATGTGTTAAAATAATTATTTTATATCTCAGAAGAATGTCTATGTCGTGGTTGTGCAAGCCACTTTCGCCCTCATAAATAAATCTTGAAAATGCTTAGGAGTCCTTGGCGCACGAGTTTTAATCTGATTTAATGGAATAATCTTATAATCCTCAAAAGACGCTGAAGTTTTGGTTTAAAGAACAGAATGCTAGTAGATACTTTCATGACGTTTACTCAAAGCTATTTTGGCTGCTGAAGCCGTGGTAGACCAGCACCCATTTTCACAAAAGTTTATTGTCGATAATAACACGCAAAGCGTAGCTTTTTTCTTGACAATTTAAGTTGTCTATTTTATATAGATAGTTCAGCGTTGGATATACTCCGCTGGGGACACCTCTCTGACAAATTTGTCTAACTAGTATTTGCAATGCAAAAACCTAAACTAGTTCTGTTAACATTTATAGTTTTAATTTGATAATGATAATTTCGATAATGGAATGAAAACGTAACAATTTGGGTCTTTACACTAAGAAATAGTCTACATATTGTACCTATTTCATGAAAAATTTTTACCTGCAAGTAGATAAATATACTTACCAGTAAATACGTATTTTAAACAGTTAAGTAGACAACCCAACCTTTCGGTACCATATCAAACGGTGGACTCACAAACAGTCTTTGCTGTTCAAAATGGCCTTAACAAGAATTTTTACGAGCAGTTCAAGCCTAAACTATGTTTGTCCAACATGTATACTCTTTATAAAGGAGCAAGGCTATTGCTAGACTAAGAAACAAGTTGAAATGCCTATGAAAACAACAGACAATTTCCCTTTAAGTTATTTTGAAATGTTCCAAAAGCACCTTAGAAGGAGTTCTTGTACCGAATATACGTTTAAATTTAAAAAAACTTAAGAGTATATACAATTCTACCAAGTTTATAAATATCACTATCTCGCACTAGATGTTCCTTGCCCTTCTTTCGAAATTCTTCTTGACGCTCTCATACTCAGTATTTTGTGTAGCCAAATCCAGTTGCTCTCAGCTCGATTGATTATATTTTATTAATTAGGTTTTCAATTTCCCGCTATGGACTCTTAAACCCTTTATTTCATTCAATTTGAAAGAAGTTTCATCTGATTTGAAAATAGTTTCATTCAAACTGAAAAAGGTTTCATTCAGGCAAAGGTTTCATTTAATGTGAAAATGCTATAATTTCTTTTGTAAAATTTCTTCAAAATTTTATTTCCATAATATTGGGGTAAGCATTGCTAACTCTTTATTTTCTTTTAATAGTAGTAGGGAAGTAAATACGCAATGGTATGTTCGACAGATTAGTTCCCCATCCATGATGACTAAATTTTTTAAGTGTACGCCTTGTTTATTTAAGAAATCAGCTTATGTATAATGTGTGCAAAACAACGTTGAATGCATAATTATTAAATGTATTTTAAGGACAAT
>NW_016176059.1:0-9525 GCF_001687245.7 Rhagoletis zephyria
AAATAAATCATCTTACCATCCTGTCGGAAAAATCAACCAACACCAACAAATAAATAAAGTGGTTAGCTAATAGGGTATTCGATTATTCGCCTTTTTCCAAAACCGGTTTTCGAGTTGTTTGAAAAATTGCAATTTGATAAAACCGATAGCCGATTTTGAAAATATGTATTAAAAAAAAAAACGGATAAACCGGTTTGATTTTATATATTTTCTATACAATGTAAATGCTTATCTTGGTGTGAAGTCATCACCAATAAATAGAATAAAACTATTAACAGCAAATATAGTTTTTATTAAGAAAAATGCACCGCAAAATAAGTACAAAGTTTTTTCATATCAAAATTAATACAAATAAAAAATCAGTCAAAATTTCACGTTTGGTCGTTTATTAGTATTTTTTTCATCTTTTCTGACTTCTTTCGGTTTTGAGTAGGGCTCTTGCTGCCGTAGCTGAGTGCTAAGAGGTGATTACTGCCACTCGGTGGATCTCTGATTCAATTTCTGCCAGCAACATCAACAGAATTATTTTCAAGCAGCTGTCGCCCTTCGACAGACAATGGCAAATCGCCGAGTGTACTTATGCCATAAAAAGGAAGAACACGAATGCTGTTCGTCCCAAATAACCCAGGATATAATTTTAAAACTAGTTAGGGGATTCCCTTGAACTGCTAAACTTCGGAAACCCTAAAAGTATTATTGAGGGGTCAAGATTTGGATGAAATAAAAAAAAAACCGGTTCGTTCGATCAAAAAATTCTGCCTTAGACACGTCGATTTTTTTGAGGCCGTTAACCTTATCCTTCCGATTTTATAAATGTGAAAGTTTGTATGTTTCCTTGCTTGGGGCTCCATCACGCAGAAACGACTTAACGGATTTGAATGAAATGTTCCACACATATAATTTATAACCCAGATTTGATAAATAATAGGCTTCTTCCTTTAAGAGTTACCACCTGTTAAAGAAGTTTAATTATATTAATACATGGAAATAACTGAACTGACTTGCATGAAAATCCTACTTTTTTAAGAGTTGCCATCTGGTAAAAAATTTAGTTAAATTAATACACAGAAAAGACTGAACGTATTTATATGAGATAGCTTGTGACCTAGATAGAAAAACGAGCAACTTTTTTTAAGAGTTTCCACTTGTTAAAGAAATTAAATTAAATTAATAAATTTAATAAAATATTAAAATACAGGTGTCAAACGACAAAAAGTGTGAGAGTTTAATTTCGAAGATATTTTTGAAGAGAATTGCCCCCTGTGTTAAAATGAATTTTCGCACACAGATGGTTTATGACTTGGATTGAAAATAGAAAACTGGACCTTTGCACCATGTTGGGTAGCCTAAATGGTAGGAGAATGGAACTTAAGACTGTTATAAATATCCATTGACAAATCTAAAATAGAGCCTAGAAATTTGGCTTTTGTAGCAAGACTTAACTGGACGTCGCGGCGCGCCGGTGAGGTAACCGAAGGCATTTCATACCTTCTCGTAAAGAGGACGACCACCACTTTGATAGATTAAACAATTAGAAATTAATGTTCTTCACAGTGTGATTGAACAGATAGCCCTATAGCCTGCATTAAAATTTGGTGCTAGTATTTTTTCCTGAAACCTTTTCCAAGATTTTCCTCAACTAGAGGCACCAACACTTTTGCTCCACCTCCCAAGTGTGTATGAAAATCTTATTCGTATCCATTCCCCGCTCTTATCTCTTATCTCTTAAATTTTTAAATTTTTTTTAAAACCAGTTTAAGTGATTCTGCTGGCTGTAGGTGTTTGATTAAAACAAAAAAATACTTTACAAATATTCCTTAAATTCAATTCAATGGAGGCCATTGGAAATCTTCAGATTAGGTTGGTAATTTTTCTAGTAGACTTAATCTTTGTCTTCATATTTTCTTGCAAAGAATAGTAAGTATGTATAACTGCTCATTTTATAAGTTTTGAATTGATCTTCAGAATAGCTGTTCAGAATTTTTAACTAAATTAAGCGACTGAACTCACTGAGCGGACAGTCACTGTCCTTCGGCTATTAAAGCAAAACTATTTCAATAAAGCAGCACATAAAATTCTAAGCTCCAACATTGCAGGTATAGCAAACGTTTTAGTGAAGCTTTTCCGGAACTTTGCCAAAGCTCCCTAAGACGGGACTCGTTAAAACTTTTGCACCACTTAGCAATATTCTAAACCATTTCGCACAGCTGTAATGAAAGCTTTTCAACAGCTGTTCCAGCAAACCGCCCCACACATGCCACCTACGCGGCTATCACTTTTGTTTTGTTACCAACATTCGCGTGCAGCAAAAAATTTAGATAGTAAACCAGAGGAGGAAAGTAAACGAGAAGAAAACAATAACAAAGCGCAGCATCCGAAGCATAACCACATTTTCAAAAGCTGGCAATGCCGAGCGCTTGTGTGTGAGTCACTGAGTACGAGACTTGCCGGTGTTTGTGAGCGCAATTTGCATGCTGATGAGAAAACTCTACAAAAAATTGAGCACCCGCTCGACGTAAATACAAACATACGTTATCAGGTCACAGCAACCAACCATCCCACCCACCCATCATCTCAAGCCGTGCAAACCCCCATTCTCCAACCCGCTGCCTGACGAACAACACTCTAATCCAAACAAATCACTCGCTTCATGCTTGTGGTTGGCTTTTTGGTGGACTTGTTTTTGTGTGTATTTTTGGCGCGCATGGCTTCGCGCTTTTTCAGCTGGCTGGCGGACTGTTTGTTAGCGCTGCTGTTGGTATCAAGCTGCTTACCAGCACCGAGTCAGTCCGTCCGTCGCAAGTGTCAGCTGGTTGCTCACACGCACACACAGACCTTAAAGTGGCATTGCATTCTATTGTGTTGTGCCGGCTTGTTGGTTTCGGCTGGAAAGCAGTGGGTTGGCATACGACTCGTCTTCTTATCGCTGGCAGTAAACACTTTTCCCCCAAGTCTCCAAAGAAAGTGTTGGATGTTGGCCGTGTGTATCGGCATGTTGGCATAACTGATGCTGGAGACAAGTTCTTCGTTTGCTTGTCAGTGAGTGAGCGGAGGAGGAAGTTGCCTATATGGGTAAGGTTGTGCAAATGGGTGTGTGTGTGTGTGTGCAATACTTACTCGCCACCGCCAATTCAACTCGGAAATCAGTTCGTGTTTTGAATTTCTCCGGATCGCATGGCAGCAGCGGAATATTGAATTGAGTGAAATGAACGCGAGTGAAATGATAAACTAATTTGAATAAAAGAAATATTGGTAAAAAATTAAAACAAATTTAAAAAGAACTGTGTATTAAAAAATTTTAAATACTATAATAATTTGAAAATGTGAAATATTTGCGTTTGTTTGTTGGAAGTTGAGACCTTTCTTAAAGGTTTAACACAAAATGTGATCACTAAAACAAACAAAGTTATAAAAAAATTTAGTGTGTCTGTGCCGGGCAGAAACAATAAATTTTTACAGACCCTTTGGTTGAGGAAGCTAAAAAATGTACTTATCAAAAACTAATAAAAATAGTGAAGCTTATTACTAGTAAGAAAGCTAAAATCGCAGCATTTTAAAAGTAAAACCTCGAACATTTTTTTTTACCAAAATCTTTACTGTACATTTAAACGTAAAAAATTAACAAAAAGCAAATTTAAAAGCAAAAATTTATTTTAAAAAATTTCAACAAGAAAAATTTCAACTTAAGATTTGAAAACAAGAAAATATCGAGCCCTAACCGCCAAAGTAACGTAAGCGACATTTTTTTCAAAATTTTCTTTTTGATGCAGAAATATTCCTAGAGCATCTAGGTACATTTCTGCATCAAAAAGAAAAATTAAAAAAAAAAAAATGTCGCTTACGTTATTTTGGCGGTTAGGGCTCGATATTAACAACCTGTTTTACCAGCAATTTTAATGGAAAATCATTTATTATTTTCTGTAAATTTTCATATAAAATTCAAAAAAAAACTAAAATAATTTTTCACTTAAATTGTTTTCGTGAAATGGGCTGTAAGAATAGAAGTTTAATGTTTAAAGAATAAACAAAAAATAATAATAAAAAACCATGACGTTTATCGCTGAAAATGGCTAAAATGTGAAAAATAAATAAATATTGATAGACAAAAACCAACAATTTAAGTGAAATTTCTTAACAAAAAATTTTATTTTTTCTCTAAAAACTCAAAAAAAAAAATACAATCAAGTACTTAGAACGAAATAAAAATATTAATAATATACCAAAATCGTTAATGAGTATTCATGAAAATTAAAAATGTATCAATGTCTGGAAAGAATAAAGATGAAAACAAACATTTATCAAAAAAAAAAATTCAAAGCAAATTAAAAAAAAAAATCACAGTAAACAAAAAAATTTAAAATTTTTAGACTATGATGAAACTCACTTTAAACATAATAAAAAATAAATAAAAATAAAAATATTCATTAAAACTTGTATATAACTATATATGTATGTACATATCAATACAATCTTAACTAAAAAAAAGAATTTTGATAATAACAGACGAGCATAAAACATGCATGCCAGCAAGGAATCGAATGAGAAAAATTTTAGTTAGTAGCTAGCGATTGGTTCAACTGGTTTTAGCACATCACCTTGCCCTAAGATGGCTGAAGCTAATGCAACCTTCTAAATTAATGCCACATGTGTCTACATAACCTATTTCAGCGGCCTTTGTTCTTAATCTCTTTATCTTAGATGAAAAGGCTCATTGAATACTTCGACGTTAATTAGCTAAAAATATGGGCGTAGCAGATCAGTGCGACATAAAATATCTTATTTCTAAAAGGAATCCTTAACTCTAAATATCCTAGGCTTATGTTCGTGAAATGTTTCAGCTAATGTTTCTAACAAAGAAACTATGAAGGGCTCATATATTTTTTCAGTTGGGTAAAAAATTTAAGAAATTGTGGCTTACGGACGGGCAAATATTATTTCGACTAACAACGAATCGAAAAGGCTAAAGTATCACATCTCATTTCACTGCTTTGCAGCAATAATCAAAATAAGCCAGCAGCTTGCCTGAAACGGCCCTGGATATCTCAGTAGCAGAAGACGTTCATTTGTACATATATGAGGTATATCAATGGCACTGGCAAAGCATGGCTAATCGCAAGTGGAAAGATACAAAACTCTTCAGCATATGAGGCATTTTTGTCCCACCTACTGCGCATAGCGGACCTCGGTTGTCTTCAAATTAGAAAGGAATGATTTGTTTGGACTAACTGACTGCCATTTTCACAGGCCACTTTTTGCAAGACTATGGGACTAAAACATAACGCCATTTTCACAGGCCACTTTTTGCAAGACTATGGGACTAAAACATAACACTTGTTGTTGTAGCTTTAACTTACCAGATGCAAAAGAAATCGTAAAGCATCACTCTTGCAACTACCAAGCTCTGCATAGGACTGGAATGAGATATTCATGCAAGCCTCGTCTTGTTGGCTTAAACGAAATACGGACAATTTCAATTTTAAAACGATATACAAATACATACATACATTAATACATATATATGTATTAGTGATATTTGGATACCCAGCAGCAAAACGTAATAACGAGGAAATAAGTTGGTAATAGCAAAAGTGAAGGCTAACCGCTGAATTCTTCACTGAATATTAGCAAGCCGATGTTCTAGAAAACTCATATCTTACCATATCGCAATCAGTGATCGGACTTTAAAAAATATTTGTGTGGTAGAATCTGGAAAAAAATGTGGTAGATCTCAGGTTTTGGATCAAACTTTGTACAAAAGTTAAAAATATTCTGCAAGGTTACAGATAAATTGCAAACATTTTAATTAGAATTTAAAAAATAATAATTTTAGTATAATGAAGTACAATACTGAAGTTGCTAAAAATTGCGTTGAGTTTTGGCAATTTTTTCTCTTGAATGTGTGAAGCAGTTCCTTCCATATCAAGATATTTTTCTAACATATTTTGAAAGATTTCTGCAACCTTGCGGAGTGCTGTCAGTTTTTCTTTTTATCACATCACGATGTAGCGAACAAATATGGCACGTTCCAGAAACCGCTACTTGGGATTTGCCGATTTTGACAATTCTCAAGTAAAGATAAACAACGCTTTAGAAGCTTTTGATGCACTGAAATTTTTTAACACTTTCACAAAAATCGCCGTTTTTTAACATTTTCGCTATTAGTTATTTTTATAAATCATATATTTTGCAATTTAAAACAATAAAACCACGTTTCCTGTAGAAAAATTGAATGTTGAGAAAATTTAATATTTTGCAGTTTATTTTATAATCCCATTCTGCCTGTTGTTAGTGTTTCGCGTTGGACAATTTTTGCTCTTAAAATTAAGAAAATTATGTCGAGCAAAAATAAAACTACTCAAAAAGGCGAATGTGTGGTAGAGTTCAGACCTTGTGTGGTAGATGTGGTAGATGCTCAAAAAAGTGGCAGATCTACCACAATGTGGTAGAAGTCCGATCACTGATAGCAATAGTGAAACTTTTTTGCTGGTACGTGCCTAAATACCCTCAGCTTCTATAACAAAAACACTATATAGACTATAACAAAAACGACACAGAAACCGAGCGCAATACCAGAGTCAAATTTTGCTAACCACATGTTTAACAACAAATGTTCACCAACGCAAATAAGAAAGGCAGCGAAACTACTGCATGTACAACGACTGAACGTCCTAGAAAATATGGAAATATACAAACTAAAAACCTTTGACGGCAAAATAATAAACGAACAAACAAATACCGAACCCTTAAAATTGATTTACGAAAAAAAGAAAAATGACCACAAAACAACAGGCATGGACACTCCGAACACACCAAAATGCACCACCAGGGCAAAAATCACTGACTTTTACCTACCTGCAGGCAAAAACCATACAGCGACAACATAATGGATGTTAATATCGAAACAGCGAAGATGAACCTATTACCTGCTTCAAAAAAATGGGCACCATGGCATATCTAGTAATTAATCATCGACGAAAATCACATTACCTAAGATAAATGAACATAAATTAGGGACAAATCTCGAACCAGACAGAACGAAAAATGACACTGAAGATGGCACAACGCCGAAACCGGTTTGTCTGCAAACCAAACTTGACAAGGGATGACGGAAATTCGTTCCAAAATAAATCACCCTCAGCTTCATTCATAAATGCTTAAAGTAATTTGATAAATGAACTATCAACTATAGACAAATTTAAATGTACTATTTTTCCCCTAACCAAGACCGGACAATTACACAGAATGTGCTTCAAGGCCTCATCATTCTCAGTATAGAACCGGAGCTCGGACCAACAAATGTAGTTTGTTTAAGGGTCGCTACCGCGCTTCAGTATTTATGTGTTGTGGGTTTACCCAAGGAGTAATTAAAAGTTCCTAAAATAACTAAAAAATAGTTCTGGTTGCACAAGAGTTATAGAGGATCCTTCCTGCCGGGTCGTCGAAAATTTGTCTGGAAATCTTGTACTCTGAATAAGAAGAGATTGTTGCCTCAGTGCAGGCTTACTTAACTTGGTTTGCCTTGCTTAACTTTAATAGCTTATTGGCCAAAAATTACCTTCGACAAAAAATGTTACGTAAGTGGTCGGGTGGGGTCAGCACCGTAGAGAGGAACGATGTATGGGTACGCGCTGATGATCTGGCTGTGACTAATTTACGTACCCTGCGGAGAGTAGAGAAACTAGAAACAGCACGAGCATGATCCAAGAAATTTTATTTTTCACCTTGAAATGGCTTTGACTCCATGCCCCTTATAAGGGCTAATTTTAATCGTAGGTAGTGCTGCGCCTTTTTGAATAGTCTCAAAAAATCTCTCAAATTTAAAACAAATAAAAGGTTCTGGTAGGACTTAGGTAAATTCATCTTTTTTTCTTTCTTAAAAGTGGTATATTTTATTATGATCTGTGAAGTAAAGTATAGCCAGAGTCGCGGTCATGGTTCTATCGCGACTATTAAATATAGGCGCTGCACTTTCTTGTTTCTTCTATGTACCGATACAAAGTAATTTGGAATGACCCGGATTTTTCATCTCTTTGGTCGTGATTTTCCGCTTCCTTAAGCAGGGATCACACGACTGAGCTAAAAATTTCTAAAGAACACCACTCTGTGACTGCTAAAATGTACAAATCGTGTGATCTTCGCTTTAGGGGTATTCATTTACGCAAAACTTTTACGGCTGCTTTCGTACACAAACGTCACCGGCGTTCTGCCCTTTACTCTGCCTGATATCCCATTTATTTCGGAAATTAAATTTAACCAAATTTCGATTTTATCTTTATCTCTTCTTTCTAACCTTTGTATCAACAGAAATGTAGAAGATTGCTTTAGCTGAGTGAAGGCGAAAATGCAGTGCAAGTTCTCGGTACCTGAGCTACATATACCAAAAAAAAAAAAATCCAACTAGTCTGTGAAGTCTCCAGGATCAGTCGCAAAAACACAAACAATATTTGGAAGGAGCTATGAACATATGGAACAAAAAGTTATGAAAAGTTTTTATTATTTTTTTCACAATTGATCTTCCCTTGTACTCGTAGATGTTAAGTTGAGGCTAATTAATGCCCAATTTTAATCCAGGTAGACTGACTTAGGCCTAATCCTCTTTAAAAAATACGCAAAATTTTTTATAGAAATTTCTTTAAAGAAGTGTTCTGAAAACTGCAAAACTATATACAAAACTTATGTACACATTTACACAATAATATGTTTGTATGTATGTGTATGCAAATAACTATAAATACATACATATGTATGCATGTATTTTTTATATAAAACGGAAAATATTTAGCGTTAAAAAATTCCAGCGAAAGTGCACATACAAAAGCGAAGATTTCATAGAGATATCTATTTCGCGCGCTTCACTTTTTCCGCGTGCTACATAGCGCGCGCCTTTTTGTATGCAACACGCAAAAATTTGCATGTCGCTGCTAAATCACAATGTCTGTATACATATCTGCTGGCAATGCTTGTTGTTTAATTTCCGCTTTTTGCAAATTTCGTTTCCGTTAGTTGTGATTTCCGTGTACACAATTTTTTTCCAACGAGCATCATTTTTTATCGGAAAAAAATTTCGTCGATTTATACACCCACTTTTACTTCATGTGTTTTCCTTTGAGCGAGATTTGTTTTGTGATATGTAAAACCATGTAAATATGTATGTAACTATATATATTTTACGTTATGTGAATTAAATGTATGACATGATCCTAGTTGCGGCTGTTTGCGTTCACAGGCGTTCGCCTGAATAAACATGGAAATATTTTTTTCCCCCGCAAATATTGGATATTTACATATGCTCGCCCGTTCGCACATAAATTTAATTAATTTATGCCATTCGTGGCAACAATTAAATGCAAATCTGTGGTGAGTGCGTGCGCACATAAAAACATATTATGTACATAAGTACTAGGATGAAGGTAAGATATTCGTTCTGTACTGAAATAAATAAGTAATGAAATAAAAATTTGTTAGACAAGCAAATTAAGGGCCTAAGTGAGTGCTTGCTTCCTGCTCTAACCACCTCGCATGAAC
>NW_016176060.1:0-9524 GCF_001687245.7 Rhagoletis zephyria
AGCAGATGACTGCAGTGTCCGCAAGCTTTTCAGCGCGACTTAATACATATAGGTATTAAACATACATACATACATGCATACGTACAACAGCAGCCAGTAATCAACAATAGCTTTGCAGCAGCAACAATAACAACAGAGTTCGTTTTAACAATACCCAAGCGACGCTGGCCCATGGAAAAATTGGTAAATGTTTAAATGTTGTACACACGTAGTACATATATATTTGCAATAAACTACTATACATATTATACTCGATGTTATATATTAAGTATATGTGTATGCTTATGTAAAATACATACATAATTATATGTATACCGGCCGCCAATTTTTATGTATGCATACATACATACATAGAAGTTTATATTAAACATATATACAGTCAAAACTCGATAATCAGAACTAATGTTTACAGAGCCTCAGAAAATCAAATTTTAATAAGAAAAACGCAATTGTTCGTTAAAAAAGCAAAATTACAAAAAAAAACACCTGATCACTCTCAGCACAATACATAAACTGATAAAAAAAATATGCAAAGCTGAGTTGCTATTAAATATTACCGTAATAGTTCGTTACACTACCATTACAAATTTACTGAAGACAAGAGCAACGCTTCACAAATACGAATTATAGAATTATTTATTCTGATTACTGAGTAACTAATGCTGTGAGAACTGTCGTTCGGATTACCGAATATGTATTTGAATTTTCAAGTACTCGGACCATCGAGCTCCCACTGTTTGTGCGTACATAACTGTGTATATATGTATGCAGGTATATAATGTGCAGTCAAACCAGATCTTGGTAGAGAGAGGCGAGACAACATAGGATCACCCAAATGTAACGCAATACCAAAGTAACCTAACTATACTATACTAGAGTGCCAGTTACTGTCGAAATTCGACAGTTTTTCTAGTTTTTAGGAGCCTTTGAGAGGGTTTCTAACTGCTTTGTTTCTGCTTTGGAACTAAAACGAAACTAAACTTTTTATATCTTAGAAGGTCTTTGGACTTCAGCAGGACTTAGAATTGACCCGATACATTCCACTTTATCGATAAATATTGATGATTTGATACATATCGATAGTTCGATGAATTTCAAAAACACTAAAATCCGATAACTCAACAAAATTCGTTAACTCGACCAATTTCAATAACTGTGAAATTCGAGGGCTCGATAAATTTCGATAACTCAAAAATGTAAATTCTTTGGATACCTTTAAAAATGTTTACTTTTGACAGCTCCACATTTTTCGAAAGCTATCGAAACATTTTGATAACTCATTAC
Source organism: Rhagoletis zephyria (assembly GCF_001687245.7). Taxonomy (NCBI): domain Eukaryota; kingdom Metazoa; phylum Arthropoda; class Insecta; order Diptera; family Tephritidae; genus Rhagoletis; species Rhagoletis zephyria. The sequence continues at coordinate 1,285 of NW_016176060.1, forward strand.
ACTCTGTCAACACGATAAAATTCGATAAGCAGTGATAAATCGATAAGCTTATATAATCTTGAAATCTCGATTAATGGATATATTTTGAAAATTCCATTAACTTCGATTCGATGAAATCAACCAATTTCAGTAGATCAATAATTATCGACAACTCTGTAAGTTGAAAGAACTCCATGCATTACTAAAACTCAATAAATTTTGTTAAGTCTATAAATAATGATAATTCAATAAATATCGATAACTTGATACATTTCTTTAACTTTACAAATTTCGATAACCCCACATGTTTTTATAGTTCGACAACTAAGTTTCTGTGTCTATAAATTTCGACAACTCAGTAAACATTGATCAGTTTGAATTTCAGTAAACTTTATGGCTGATTTTATTTCGATTCCTATCGGAAAATTTCAACTCTGTTAACCTACTTCTTATGTATTTCTCATTGTATCCATTTTCGCCTTTATCTCAATTTTCGTCTTTATTTTCACTTTTGCCTTTTTTTTGTCTTCATAGTTATCACTTGTTTCTTCATCTTCATATTTATCTTTATGTCAAAGTTTAATTTCAAATACGAAGTAAAACAAAAAGCGAAACAGCTTAAATTGAACAGGTTGCAAAAACAGCCATACACAAATATGAAAATTTTTAAACGACGATTTTCAACCAATTTCGAACCTATAAAAACTCTCCTCATCTACAGAAAATTACCTTTCCAACGGCCAGTTACCCTGGCTCTTATGTATCTGTCATTGTCTCCATTTTCGTCTTTATCTTCACCTTTGTCTTCTTTTTTTTTGACTTCATCGTTATCATTTATTTCTTCATCTTCATATTTATCTTTATTTCAAAGCTTAATTTCAAATGTGTAGTGAAACAACATGCGAAACATGTCAAATTGAATATGTTGCAGCAACATCTATACACAGTTCGAAAATGTTTAAACGACGGTTTTGGCCGTAATTTTCAACCAATTTTGAAACCATAAAAACTCTGCTCATCTACGGAAAAATGCCTTTCCAATGGTGTTCTTGGTTTTGAAATTCGGTAAAATCGCCAAACGAACGGAGACAAAATTTATGTTAGCGTATTAATATATAGATGTACAGAGATAAAAGGGATATCATAAACTTTCTCAATATTTTTCTATTACGAATCTATCCAAACTCCTAGCTTTAACAATTTCAAATCAAGTCAAACTGGCTTATGTACGAAAGTCAATTTTTGAAAATGCCATCTATAGTTGTATGTATACATATAATATGCGAAGTAATTTTTGTGTCCAGGTCATCAGATCTGCACTGTTCGTTCGATTTTCAAAAGTGACGTGTAAAATTTACTTTTTCGAAAAGAGTTGCCATCTTTTAAAAAATTAAGTTGAAATTATTTAAGAAGTTAAACCAATTATTACAAAATGGTTATCAATCGGAATCACTTTAAACAACTTTGTTTCTTAACTTCACTGTAGGAGGGATGCCACCTTTTAAAAAAAAAATCATACAATTTTATTTATTTGAATAAGGTAATAGAAATATTTATCACCATATGGGCGCTAGACAAAACGAGTTTAAGATCGTAACAATTTGTAAATATTTTGAAGAGGATTTCCACCTGTTTGAAAAGTCGAACTCAATTAACTTATACACAACGAAATATTAAAATATGTCGAAAAAGGGTGAAAATAAATCTTTAGTTTGAAGACTAAAATTAAATTCGATTTTTAAACAGGTGGCAACCCTTTTCAAACCAGTTTCAAGCTAAAACCTTCTCAAATAAACCTCGCTTGACATTGTGTAACATATTATAACTAGCTGATGAAATAATTTGAATTTGATTTTCTAAACAAGTGGCAACCCACCGAATATAGTTCAGAAATAAAACCTTATCAAACCCGATTAATACCAATATTTCAACAATCGCTAAACTTAATCAATAATGTCAATTTAACTTTTTAAACGGTTGGCAGCCCCCTCTAAACACCTCAAAAATGTTCTTTAGTAGTGTTTAAACTAATTTAATTTACCTTATTCCCTTAATTCAAACTGAATTTAATTTTCCAAACAAATGGCATACCTCCTACAGTGAAATTAAGAAACAAGAATTTTTAAACTGATTCCGATTGATACACATTTTGTAATAATTGGTTTCACTTTTTAAATTTAATTTGACCTTAATTTTTCGAAAGGTGGCAACTCTTTTCTAAAAGTAAAACCCCAATTACATTTAGTTTCAAACCCCACTTTTAAAAATCGAACGAATGGTGATTATTAAATAATTTGAGTTTAATTGTTTCACAGGTGGCAACGCTTTTCGAAAAAGTAAAACTTTATTGCACATCTAAAACCCAAGCCTGAGTTGAATTCATCGAAAGCAACAACAACACAATGTGTTTATAATTTTTTTGATAAGAAATCAGTCCTTTTGAAATGTCTGATTCGCAGGCAGCCACAGCCCAAATCAACACTGCGCATGTGTGAGTGCAGCTAATTTTTTTCTGGTTTATTTACTTAAAATAACTAGCAAAAGTCGCATATTTATAATTGTTCAAGCATACATATTTATGTGTATATTTACGGTATGCTTTAAAGTTCTTCACATAAATATATTTATGTATATTTAGTTACAGAGTATACATATGTATGTAACTATATACGTACATAGTGTGTATTAAGTAGAAAATGTATCTGCGCACTTCTACAAAAAAAAAAAAAACAAAAAAAAAAACATAATTATCTGTACATTCGTATTTAACAACACAACAGCTATAATTTGGGCGGCCAACGAGGACAACAATACCAAAAAATTGCAATTCGCGAACAATTGAAAAGTATCAACTACCACTCCCGCAAACAAACAGGATTGCCAGGAGAGCTGCCAACAGCAAACAGCAACAACAAACGAAATGAAATTTTACAGCGAAAAAAATGCGTAAAATGTAAAAATTTGCAGAGTTTCCCCGTCATGCCGCCAACACTCTGCATTTAATTGAAAATATAATTTACATGAATGTTTCATTCACACATATGTATGTATGTGGATACATAAGTACGCACATATACATATATGTATGTAAGTATATACATACATACATACTTCAGTATGTAGATTTATTTATGAGTGCAAATACAAATACAAATTTAGCACTTACATATGTATGTATGTATGTATGTATGTACCCAGCCAGCAAAAAAATCCGAAAACTGATCCGAAAACGGAAAAAAGTCCATGAAACGCGGATTTTTGTCCATTTACCGATTCCATTTCCACTAAAGTGTGCGAAGGAAACGTCCCTACAAGAATTGTGTGATGGAAACTAACACATTCTCATTTATCTTACTAACACATTTGCAAATTTTGCGTTGGTTAAAAAGAGATCATTAAATAAGGCCATAAGTTGGAGGAAGACGGACGATCACATGTACACAAATGTTTACATCAGATTTTTCACACTTCCCTTTAGAATTTGATAGAAACTTTTAATTAGCCAGTTACGGAAATCTCTATCAGTCTTGCCACTCAAATGATTTGTCAAATGATAGTCACTGTTCTTGTACAGAAAAGTACCGAAAATGGTGGCGAAAAGGATACGTTTTCGGCTGTTTTGTCTGAAATTAGTCTGATTGAATTTTTCGTTCGATACGCTTTCCTTCTGCACTTCACAGATAGCTTTCCATGGTTAAAAAGAAATAAAATTGGGAAGCATGCTTTTAAATGTTTAGCTTGAGCAAATAAAATACAATTATTGCTTTCAAATGACGTCATCTTTTTCGAATGTTTTCCGGATACGAAAATTGATGATAACTGTATCAGTTTTTTGTATGCGTTTTCGAATACGGAAAATTGAATTAAACTGCACTGTCGGCAAAATTTACGTTTCTTTGCCGGCTGCGTAAATATATCCATGGAAATAGCAATATTAAGCCTATCTCCGCATTGCCAAATCCACCCAAAATCGCTGAAGCATGCATATGTATGTGTGCATACATAAACTTCGCTATGTACATATGTATATATGTAAATATATATGTATGTACAGTGAACATAGAAGGGTACCTACATACATACATATACATATGTGTATAAAACCCCATGTATTTATTTACATATTAATTAACGAAATGAACCGAAAATGCATTGCAACCATTCATCAACAATACTATATATATGTATATACATATTTTATTCCTCCAAACACCAACACATAGGCACACGTTTTGTGTAGTAGCCGCCCAGCTGCAGTTTTATTCTTTTCGCTTATTTTATACATATACAGCATATTTTGCTTTGCTGCCTCTATGCTTAAGTGCACATTTAAGATATCTACTCCAAAATGCGCATCGGCGGCATAATTTTTAACATTTATAAGGAAACTACTCCGATAGATGCATTCAACATACCTGCACATTAAGGCATACCTTCCTTAAAAATTTTTGCAACTATTATCAATTATCAAAGAAAGTATAACGTTTACCTGCACTGGCTCTACACTTACCCAAATTTTACAAGCTTTTATTAGGGATTCGGATACCTTCCTCATTGAAGTAGTAAAGAAAATTCGCTTAAGTGCTTTTTTCGGTTAAGCGCGCAAGTTTTTCGTGCAAAGAAGGATGTGCAGCTAAGCAAAATATACTGTATATCCATATATTCTTATTGTAATACAGAAATATATGTATGTATTAGGGCTGTGCGATTATTCGATTACTCGAGCAAGTTGGTTAATCAGTTATTCGGTTAATCAATTACTCGAGTAATCAAGATTTTGATTACTCAAAACGATGATTAATCGAGTTACTTGAAATATGATTACTCAAAAAAATTAATTTTGCTCGTTAAAAGAGTTTGCTTAGGAAAAGGCTTATTTTCTTTTTTATATTCTGTATATGAAAAAAATATGTATGTATGTATGTATTTCATTTTAATTTTTGAAAACAGAAACTTTTTTTTTAAAGTATCAAGGAACCTCAACTGCTTTATATGTATGTATGTAAAGAGTACTTTGAAATGTTGATTACTCATTTTATTCATAATGTTGATTAATCATAAAGCAAATTACTCAAATATTTTTGTTTTCGGTTAATCAAAATCTTGATTACTCGAGTAACTGAACGTTTGAGTAATCATAATTTCCAATTAATCGAATAATTGAGTTACTTATTTTATGATTAATTAAAATTTTGAATAATCAATTAATCGCACAGCTCTAGTATGTATACATACATATTGCAGAGCGAAAGAGTTTGCTGTGTTGGCACAAAAACAAAAAAAAACAAATGGGAAAAAACTTCGACATTGCGTCGGCAATATCGTGGCAAGAATTCGCTTCAGTCGTTACATGTATATGTACATATGTATGTATATACACATATGTATATGAATATAAAACTTAATATCATATACACTGCATAAATAGTAAATAAACTTAGTATATCGAAATACATATATTTGCGCGAACAATTGGAGAATCATAAAATCAATAAAGCTGCCCACAGAAGAAAAGAATTAACTGTAGATATAGTTGATTTTAACACCCTCCTGCCGATGATAGCTACCAATTTTATTCTTCAATTACATACATAGCTACTTACTAATATCTTAGAGTACGTCTGTTAATTTTTCGTTTTTTTTTTATATTAATTAAATTACAGTTTACAATGGCCATCGGTATCTGATTCCCATTTTGTTCATGGAATTAGAATATTCGTCCGAAAGCCTGCCGCCTATACCAATGGGATAAGCCTCTGCAGGGAGCAAATTGCAGACAACTATAGCGAGACTCTACAATACTAGCATCGTCCCAGGCTCGATCAGCTGGCTCCTACCTCTTTGGAAGTCAGGATCCATAGAGAGAAAGAGGTTAGATCAGATTGGGCACCATCTTTGACAAGGACAAAGTATGCTGGAAATTAGAACCCTCTGACCCTTTCAAAGTATGAAGGTGGTGAAGGTTTCTTTGCACAATTGATTCAGAGTTGCAATAGTGACGTCATCGTTCATCTGGTTTGACGTTAAGTGCTAATTATATTTCGGAATCTGAAGGCATCCATTTGACTTGTTCCACAATCTGACAACCAACCTATACAGATGCATCTGACCCTATGTTAAAAAGAAAATTTCTTTGGCACGAAATTTAAGTTAGAAACTCCAGACCGGGATGTGCTCCCTCACTTCGATCACAAATGTATCCTTTTATCAGGAAGAATTTTCAGCACATGTATATGATTACACTATGCTGGGTATAAAGTAACTGTAGGACTATAGGAAATGAGGACGTCTACGAAGCGACTTGGAAAGGCTCATGCTCTGATGTTGTAGTACCCGAACCATTTCTCGGACTCAGTTAGGTTTCTTCGAGACTTGTTATAACCAAGTGGGTTAACTAAAACATGACCGACTCTCTGGATGCTCTTTATTTAGATAAGGCATTTGTTGTCAAAGCAGAGCTGACATAAGATTGCACGCTGAATAATAATCTGTACTGAATTGGGCAGTTCGTGTTTGATCATAAAACCTTCATCAGACAAATACCAACGTACTTTATTTCATCTAAAATCGATCTCATCGGTAAAAAATAAATCATTTCTCAAGCTGAAATTTTGGCAGAATAGAAAACGGCAGAGTTACAGCAGGAATTGAATACCCTGAATAAATATTTTTATTGGCAAGCGGCATGGTTCTACCATTGTCCCAGGATACAAAACGAAAGAGCTGGACATACTAATTTGCGTACACTGACCAAATATTAAGCTGAATATATTTCTCCAAACACAAGATTTTGTAACTACATATAACCAAACCAAATATTGAAAGAAGCATATTTAGTTGACATAACTAAACTCTTTTCTCAGTGGACAAGAAATCTAGAGGGCGATGCCCAAAACTCTTTTTGTAAATGTTGGTTCGCAGGAACAAATATATACCAGCAGAGTCACAGAAAAGTACCACATCCCGTGGATAAATATTGGTCTCCGAACTGCTATAACAGCTGACAGCGATTCGACAGGGTAAAAGATGAGGCGGAACGCATTACACCCGGAAAAAAGTTAGCTAAATATATTTCTCACAACACATGACTTGGTTATAGTTATTTTATTTGGTTATAGTTAATTAGAAATAATTTTAGCTAACTTTTTTCTGGGTGTAGGTAAAAAAACGAATTTTAAATCGACAGCGTCAAAAACAACGGGCATATGGCGGCTATGTGATTTATGTAGTATATCGAACCGAACAAAATTTGGTAGATCAACTCAGAACTCTTTAATATATATCCAAACCGAATTTCGGATTGATATCTTCATATTTAGACTTTATGCCAAACCAAACAATTTCTTCTCCCAGAGAGCAACGCGAACTTAATGGCCAATTTTAGTTTCTGTAGGAACCGTCTTCGGTTATTTTAGAATGGTTTCTCAGTTTTATTTGCTTATTTTTTCGGTTAGTCTGAGGTTTCGGTGCTTCCATAACCATTTTTCGGATCTTTTAGAATCGAGTTTCGGTTCTTCCGAATAGTTTTTCAGTTCTTTTCGAATCGAGTTTCGGTTCTTCCGAACCGTTTTTCGCTTCTTCCAGAAGCATTTTTTGGGTCTTTTGGAATCGAGTTTCGCTTCTTTCGGAACCATTTTCCGGGTGCCTTGAAATCGAGTTTCGGTTATTGTAAGAACCCCGAGAGCGCCTTGTAGACAGGGTATGGAAACGTAAGCACGACTTTAGGATTGCAAAGGCTATTTGTAAAATACCGATTTACCGAAGACTTCAGCTGAATCTGTTAACGGGGCATTGCAAAGTACAGCTAATTTGATGAAAGAGTAGATCACATAATCTGCGAATGCCCAAATTTCAGCAGGCAAAGACTTGCCAGGCCAACGTGTCTACGACAAAGTTTTTTAACATTTTCTCAGCTTTGTGAGCAATGACTCATGGACGAGTATGTGAGGGCCATTCAGCTAACCTAACCTAAGATTTTATGGAATAAAACGCTTCGCAAAATATTGCATATACAAAATGTTTGGAGATACATAAATTAAGAAAACGTAAACCTCAATAAGCTTGGCCGCAAATCATTACAAATAACAAACGAAACTGAAACTGCTTCACTTTTAGTTATATTCACATAAACATGTATATATACATATATGTACATTAGGATGCCTATCGAAAAAATTATTTTTTTTTTTTCAAGACCCTATCCATTAATTCTCTTCCTTTTTATGAGAAATATTATTGCCTATTTTTATAGATTTTTCAAA